>NC_041393.1:297799182-297809867 GCF_002162155.2 Triticum dicoccoides
GTCGGTGGCACGACGGCGAGGCGGCGCGGCGCGTAGGCGGTTGGCGCGAGTGGGACAGCTGGGCTTCGGCCAAGTTCGGTCCGGAGAGTTTTTTTAAATAATAATTTCGTCGAAGGAAATCCTAAATAAATAAAAAAAATTCTAAAAATGCCACAAACAATTTTCACCATCTAAATAAAATATTTAGAACAAAGTGAACATTTTTCTAGCCTAAAAATGCATATTTTTCTAATCGAATAAAATAGCAAATAAAATCCAAATAAAATAATTATTGGATTTTAACATTTTTCCTCCAATATTTCTTTTACTTTGGAGAAGTCATTTTTATCTCCTCTCATTTATTTTAATATTGGAAATATTCGGAGAGAAATATATATTAAAACCAAAATGATCCTCTTTTCAAATTTGGGAAAAATTCAGATATGAAAATTTATGAAATCTTCAACTCTCTCTGTGGGTCCTTGAGTTGCTTAAGATTTCTAGGATCACAACCAAAATGAAAATAAAATATCATATGCATATGATGACCTATGTATAATATCCTAATTGAAAATTGGGATGTTACAAGCCTACCCCCCCCCCCTAAGATGAATCTCGCCCTCGAGATTCGGGTTGGCTAGAAAATAGGTGTGGGTGGTCTTTCCGTAGGTCTTCTTCTCGCTCCCAGGTGGCTTCCTCCTCGGTATGGTGGCTCCACTGAACTTTGCAAAACTTGATCACCTTGCTGCGGGTAACTCAACTGGAAGACTCAAGAATTCTGACTAGCTTCTCTTCATAGGTCAAATCACTGTCTAACGGAATTGCTTCCAGTGGCACGGTATCTCTCAGAGGGATTCCGGCCATCTCTGCGTGGCACTTCTTCAATTGGGAAACGTGAAACACATCGTGAACTCCTAACAATCCTTCCGGCAATTCCAGCTTGTATGCAACTTCTCCCATACGTTCCAAAACTCTGTATGGTCCCACAAAACGTGGTGCTAACTTTCCCTTGACTCCAAAACGCTTAACTCCTCGAAGCGGGGACACACGAAGATATACTCTGTCTCCGATTTTGTAAACTATCTCTTTGCGTTTAGAATCTGCATAACTCTTCTGCCTGGACTGGGCTACCTTGAGTCTGCTGCGAATCAACTTAACCTTCTCTTCAGCGTCTTTGATTAAATCTGGTCCAAACAACTGTCGATCTCCAACTTCATCCCACGATAACGGTGTCCTGCACCTCCTTCCGGACAAAGCTTCGAAAGGGGCCATCTTCAAACTGGCTTGATAACTATCGTTATAAGAGAACTCTGCATACGGCAAATTGTCGTCCCAACTAGATCCATAATCCAGCGCACAAGCTCTCAACATGTCCTCCAGAATCTGATTGACTCGCTCGGTCTGTCCATCTTTCTATGGATGAAAGGTTGTACTAAACTCTAGCCTGGTACCCAAAGTTTCATGCAACTGATTCCAAAACTTTGAGGTAAACTGGGTTCCTCTATCTAATATAATGGTCCTCGGAACTCCGTGCAGACATACGATCCTGGTCATTTATATCTTTGCCAACTTAGCACTCGTATAGGTGCTCTTCACCGGGATGAAATGAGCTACCTTCGTCAAACGATCGACTACAACCCAGATAGAGTCATCGCCTGAACGAGTCCTGGGAAATCCTGTGATAAAATCCATGCCAAGTTTATCCCACTTCCATTCAGGTATCGGCAATGGTTGTAGCAAGCCTGCGGGCTTATGATGCTCTACCTTAACTCTCTGACATACATCACATACTACTACATACTCGGCAATATCCTTCTTCATTCCTGTCCTCCAAAAACTTTCCTTCAAATCCAGATACATCTTAGTGTTTCCTGGATGAATCAAATACAGCAAATGATGAGCCTCTTGCAGAATCAACTTCCTGATCTTGGGGTCATTAGGCACATAAACGCGATCCTCAAACCATAGTGTCGTGCTCATCCTCACGAAATCCTTTATCCTTTCCTTTGCTCATCCTTTCCTTTATCTCGACAATCTCCTTGTAAGTCTTCTGGGCTTCTTTGATGTTACCCATCAAAGTACTGAATTTCCAATGCTGCTACATAACCTCTCAGAATTATCTCCAAACATAGCTCGTGAATATCATCTGCTAAATCCTTAGGTAATCCTCCGGTCATGAGCGTGTTAACATAACTCTTGCGGCTCAACGCATCTGCTACTACATTGGCCTTCCCAGGATGATAGTGGAATTTCATATCATAATCCTTGATGACCTCCAACCATCTCCTTTGCCTGAGGTTCAACTCCTTCTACGTGAAGATATATTTCAAACTCTTATAATCGGTGAATACCTCATAGTGGTTTCCGATGAGAAAATGCCTCCATGTCTTCAGCGCATGCACTACTGCTGCTAACTCCAAATTATGTATAGCATAATTCAACTCATGAGGTTTAAGCTATCGTGAGGCATATGAAACAACTCTTCCTTCTTGCATAAGCATTGCTCCAAGTCCTCGACGTGAAGCATCGCAATACACTTGATAATCCTTGCATTGGTCTGGGAGAATCAGCACTGGGGCTGTAACCAAACGTTTCTTCAACTCCTGAAAAATGGCTTCACACACCTCAGTCCATTTAAACTTGGTGTCCTTCTTCAATAACTCCGTCATGGACTTTGCAATCCTGGAGAAATTCTCAATGAACATCAGATAATATCCTGCGAGTCCAAGAAAACTCCTGATCTCTCCAACTGATGTGGGTGCCACCCATTTAGTCACAGAAGCAACCTTTGTAGGGTCTACTGCTATTCCTTCTCCGGATATAACATGTCCGAGAAATCCAACTTCCTTTAACCAAAACATACATTTGCTGAACTTGGCATACAACTAATGTTCTCTGATCTTCTCAAGAACCAAGCGCAAATGCTCCTGATGCTCTTCTTCGTTCTTCGAGTAGACCAATATATCATCAATGAACACCATGATGAACTTATCCAAAAACTCCATAAACACTTTGTTCATCATGTTCATGAAATAGGCAGGTGCGTTAGCCAGACCAAATGACATAACGGTATACTCATATAGCCCGTACCTTGTAGTAAAAGCTATCTTAGGTATATCTTGCTCTCGGATCTTCAACTGGTGATAACCTGATCGAAGATCAATCTTGGAGAAAACTTTGGCTCCTTGCAACTAGTCAAACAAATCATTGATCATTGGCAGAGGGTATTTGTTCTTGATCGTCACCTCATTCAATGCACGATAATCAACAACCATCCTTAATGATCCATCCTTCTTCTCCACTAGAAGCACTGGGGCTCCCCAAGGTGATGAACGTGGTTGAATGTAACCTTTATCCAGTAACTCCTTAATCTGCTTCTTAATTTCCTCCAAATCTTATGTGGGCATCCGATACGGTCTCTTTGATATTGGCCCGGTGCATGGCAATAGCTCAATCAGAAACTCAATGTCTTGATCCGGTGGCATGCCTGGTAACTCCTCTGGAAATACGTGGGGGTAATCCTTCACCACTGGTACTTCCTCCTGTACAACTCCTGATAAGGAATTCACTTGAGTCCTCTTCGGCACATGCCGGGATACATACTTGATCCTCCTTCCTTCTGGGGTGGTGAGAAATATTGACTTACTAGCACAATCAATGTTTCCTTCATACTTTGATAAACAATCCATGCCTAATATTATATCCAATCGTTGTGACTCCAAAATTATTAGGTCCGAGGGAAACACATGGCTACCAATGCTTAAGGGTAACTGATCACACCATCGGCTGGCCATATACTCTCCTCCTGGCGAGCTTACTAACATGGGTGACCTAAGGGCTAGGGTTGGCAGGTTATACTTGTCCACAAATCCCCTTGATATGTATGAATGCGATGCACCAGTATCAAAAAGATCAAGTGCGGTAAATGCATTAATCAAAAACTTACCGACAACTGCGTCAGGTTGATCCTCAATCTCCTCCACGCTGATGTGGTTCACTTCACCTTTGGTGAAGGGGTTGGGCTTCTTGGCAGAACCTCCATTGCCATTTCCATTCTTTGCTTCAGGACATTTAGTAGCATAATGTCCAGTCTTCTAGCACTTGAAACAGGTAATGTGGCTCAGATCCCTCTTGGTTGGTGTGGAAGGGTTGGAACAGTTCTGGCTGCTGCTTCCTCCATTCCCATTGCCATTCCTGGGGCCACTATGGTTGTGCGAACTTGCTCCGTTGTGCATGTGTCCTCCATGGTTATGGCTTCCATGGTTGTGGGTATGTCCTCCCGAATACGGGGAATAGCAGGGCTTCTACTGAGATCCTGAAGTGTACCTCCCATGTCCATACTTCCTCTTGCGATTATCAATCTGTAGTTGCTTGCCTTCAATCATAAGCGCCCTGTCTACCAACTCCTGGTAGTTGTTTAAAGTTTCCACCATCAACTGCAAGCTTAGCTCATCATTCAGTTCTTCCAGAAACTTCTCATGCTTAGCGGCATCTGTAGCTACGTCATCAGGGGCATAGCGTGCTAACTTACTAAACTCATCCACATACTGGTCCACTGTACGTCCTCATTGGCGCAAGTTGCAAAACTCGCGCTTCTTCATGCTCATAGCTCCTGCTGAAACATGGGCAGTGCGGAAAGCCTGCTAAAACTGATCCCATGTAACAATGTCAATGGGGTAAGTGGCTGTGAAATTCTCGCACCATGATGCTGCGGGTCCATCAAGCTGATGCGCGGCAAAACACACTCTCTTCGCATATGTGCGTCCTGTAGTGGTCAGCTCTCTTCCAATCTTGCGGAGCCAATCATCTGCAACAATCGGCTCGGTGCTACTAGAGAACACCGGCATATTCAACCTTAGGAAACGGGCTAGGTGATCAACAGGGGGCGGTGGTGGTGGGTTGTTGTTGTTGTTGCCTTGGTTTTGATTCTGGACTAAAAGTTGCATCAAGGTATTCTGCCGCTGGATCAACTTAGTGAGCTATGGTGGGAAGGAAAATCCATTGTCATGTCTCGGTGGCATTTGATTGGTTTAGAAAGGGTGAGGAAACAAAATAGAATTGGGGTCTAAGAGATATTCACTACCCAATATGCTCATGAGACAAACACAATCAATTTCACTTCAATCAATAGCACACAAGTCGCACAAAGGCGGCCTAACCTATAAATACAAATTCGATCGTTGCAACTACTTGGAGGGAAAATACTACTAATTACGATGGTGGTCGTCTAGAAATTTTCATCAGAGGAAGACTCCATGATATCTGCTCCAGCTTCATCAATATAGTCATCATCACTATCAGCGTCAGAGTTGGTGTCGTCGATGATGATGTAGTCTCCTGGGTGGTTGTTCTCCTTTGTTGGCACAGGGTCTCCCATCAACACTCCTAGCTTCTTCTTCAGGTCTTCATTCTTCTCCAGTAGTACAACAATCTCTTCCTTGTATCCATCGCGTGTAGACTTGATCTCCTCTTCTAGCTCGTTGTTTCTCCTCACCTGTTTCTTGATCTTCTTCATTTGAATAATTTGTTGATTCTCCTGTCGACGAATATGATCTCCCATCTCTTGAATGTAAGCTGCAATTGATCCATCCCTCCTGGTGCGAATGATATCCCATTTGTCATCTCGGCAGCCACATATCTGGTAAACGGTATTCTCCAGCTCCTTCTGATACACCTCACATATGCGTCCAAAGGTGATATGTGCTGCCATGCTCTTTCCTATACTCCAGCTTGGTGTATCCAGGTAGAAATCAATGGGCTCTATTGTTGGTGCAAAGGTCCTCCCAGGTACCCAGACTTTTATCTTCCAACGCTCCTCTTTTGGTACCAATGTAGAGAAAGTCCCCGTGAAGCTTGGTAGTCCGATGTTCAAATACTTAGTGACTTCCTTCAAGTGCTTTCTGAAAGGGGTGTCGCCATCCGGTTTAGTGAACTTTGTTCCTGGGATCTGCCATCTATAGAGTAGAAAGAGAGGAGAATTAGAAATGAGTAGGGAAGAGAAATCCTGTGGCTCATTCTAGTGGTCGCGTCCTACAGTCAGTGTGTGGTCTGATACCATCTTGTAGCGACCAGACCTCAAATCGTCAAGTCTCTGTGCATCATTATCATCCCTAGATTAGTAATGCTGACAAACACAGTACTCGAGGAATTATAACAGAGTTTCAATCACACACTTATTACATCGAGTCCTCATAAAGAGTATGATTACATAAATAAATCATGGCTGAAGGCCACCTAAACTAGATAATTGCGGAAGCTTCGAAGGTAAATGAGTCCATCAACTCCAACGGCATAGCTGAGTGTAAAAAAACGACCTAGCGCACCATATTCATCGTCCGAGTAGTCTATGACATAAGACGTTGCAGCCCGAAACGGGTCAACACATGGAATATGCTGGTATAGTTACACTTCAAAGCAATGATAACGCAAGAACTATATCTACATGCAATATTATATTTGGCTGGTGGTGGCTGTAAGTTTCATGGTTTTGCATGAAGCTATTTTTTCCCTACAACAAAGGAATAAAATTATTTAATTATTCCCATGTTGCCCATTATTTGAGAAGGTAACCCCAACTCAAATCCCAATTAAAAATATCATCATTAACCCATCATGATAATTAATTAGAGTAACGTGATGAGATCACATCAATAGATTCAAGTACTAGATACTCAAGATGTCCATAACCGGGGACATGGCTAACCATGAGTAGTTTATACACTCTGCAGAGGTTTGTGCACTTTTCCTTACAAGACTCGACCGCATCCATGATCGGATGATCGAGACATAGCCTTTATGAAGCACTAACTCTCTACTCTGGGTAGACAGTACCGCCTACATCCCTCTACATCTGCTAGTCTACCTCTTCAAGAGCTCACGCAACTTACTCAACTATGCTAGAGCCCATAATGGCTTGTGGCTGCACATCGAAGTTTCTAGCATGAATAATCTTATGATCCCTTTGAGCCTGGGTGGCATTCCATAGGATAATCACATGGGTACTCCGGGATTTCCAAAAACAGGCAACACTGGGTTCCCCAGGTGCCTCAACCAATCCACCCATATGTATATTAAAGTTGCCACCTTAATGTTATCCATGATTAAAATAACTCTCAACTTCCATGTGTGAATCATGATCAAATTCCCGTCAACGAGCATGGCTAAGTAATAATAAGCATAACTTATATTCCCGGGGTGATCAAAAGGTATTAGGTTCCTACGTCAAACACTACAACCAAAAGCACACGCTCCCAATCCTACCAATGCAAATATTTGAGGACAATTCTAATGCATAGTAAAAACTGGTTATAAAAGAGTATGATCAAAGTGTAACTTGCCTTGCTGACGATCTGCAAACTCTAGGGATTCATAGTAACAAGCTTCGCACTCCGGGTAATCTAGCGTAGACAAACGATAGCATACATAAGCAATTACTCAATCGAAACACGATAAAAACCAAGAAAAGATCCAAATCGAACACGAAAGAAGCAAACGGCTTAAACTAATAAGAGTCAAAACCTAACATCAATATTAATCATTTGGAATAGATCTTAGCAGTAGGTACAAGTGTTTAGCTACGATTCGTAAAAAGATTCAACTCAAATGGAGCAACGAAACTCAAAATATGAATGAAACAAGATCATTTACTAATCTGGACTAAATTCAAATTTTACAGTACCGAAATCATGCTAAAGTTTAGTTGACTGAAAAGAGGGATTCGAGACGAAGATTTTGGCGCTAGTTTCATCTAATTTGGATAAACGAGTAAAAAGTTATACTAGTTTGAAAATCAGGGGCTGAATCGCGATAAAAAATAATCGCGGATAAGTTCCTGGCCGAAAATAGAATAAAAAGAAAAATTTATCGGACGAACTTCCGCTAACAGAGACAAACGAATGAATTTGTTCGTTATTAGATCTAAACGAATGAACGTTCGCAAAACAGCTCTAAATCGAGAAAACTAGGAAAACCCAATCTATTAAAAAACCGAACTAGATCTAGGGTTTACCGAACATAAACCGACGGAAAACCGGACAAAACCGGCTGCGGCGGCGGGATCCAAATGGCGGTGGGATCCAAACGGCGGTGGGTGGCGTGGTCACGACAAGGCGGCAGGGCTCCGCGGGCGACGGCGGGACGAACGCGGCGGCAGCGGCGGCAGCTGCTGCTTGCTGCTGCGGGCGGCGGTGGTGCTCGTGAGGGCGAGAGGGGCCGGGGGCGGCGGCTTATAAAGCCTCGGGGGGCGTTCTTGCGGGAGGGGGCAGGCGGCGGCGGAGTCCGCCGCCGGCATGGCGGCGCGGCGCGGAGGCGGTTGGCGCGAGCGGGCCGGCTGGGCTTCGGCCCAGTTCGGTCTAGAGAGTTTTTTTAAATAATAATTCCACTGAAGAAAATCCTAAATAAATAAAGAATTCTAAAAATGCCAGAAACAATTTTCACCATCTAAATAAAATATTTAGAGCAAAGTGAACATTTTTCTGGCCTAAAAATGCAATTTGAAAAATGCATATTTTTCTAATTCGAATAAAATAGCAAATAAAATCTAAATAAAATAATTATTGGATTTTAACATTTTTTCCTCCAATATTTATTTTATTTTGGAGAAGTCATTTTTATCTCCTCTCATTTATTTTAATATTGGAAATATTCTGAGAGAGAAAATAATAAAACCAAAATGATCCTCTTTTCAAATTTGAGAAATATTCAAATATGAAAATTTATGAAATCTCCAACTCTCTCCGTGGGTCCTTGAGTTTCTTAAGATTTCTAGGATCACAACCAAAATGCATATAAAATATGATATGCATATGATGACCTATGTATAACATCCTAATTGAAAATTGGGATGTTACAATATAGTGGTATGGCATGAAATGAAACTAGGTTTAAGGGTTTTGGATGCACAACTAGTACCTCTACTTAGTGCGAATTTTGGCTAGCAAAAGATCCTAGACAAGCACTGAGGGAGTCCTGGATTAGGGGGTATCCAGACAGCCGGACTATATACGTCGTCCGGACTATTGAAGCATGAAGATACAAGACTCAAGACTCTGGCCCGTGTCCGGATGGTACTCTCCTTTGCGTGGAAGACAAGCTTGGCGATCCGGATATTGTATTTCCTTCCTTGTAACCGACTCCATGTAAACCCTAGCCCTCTCCGGTGTCTACATAAACCGGAGAGGTTGGTCCTTGGAAGGCCGATCACAATTACAATCATACAATCATAGGCTAGCTCCTAGGGTTTAGCCTCTACGATCTCGTGGTAGATCTACTTTTGTACTACTCATATCTTCAATATTAATCAAGCAGGAAGTAGGGTTTTACCTCCATCGAGAGGGCCCGAACCTGGGTAAACATTGTGGCCCTTGCTTCCTGTTACCATCAGCCTAAGACGCACGGATCGGGACCCCCTACCCGAGATCCGCCGGTTTTGACACCGACATTGGTTCTTTCATTGAGAGTTCCTCTGTGTTGTCGCTTCGAGGCTTGATGGCGTCTTCAATCACTAACAACGCGGTCCAGGGAGAGACTTTTCTCCCCGGATAGATCTTTGTGTTCGGTAGCTTCGCACTGTGGGCCAATTCGCTTGGTCACCTGGAGCAGATCGACAGCTACGCCCCTGGCCACCAGGTCAGGTCAGGAAACTTGAACTACACGGCAGATATTCGCGGAGACTTGATCTTCGACGGATTCGGGCCTGCGGCTGGAGCACCGGGCAGTCACGACGAGCATGGCCTAGACCTGTTGTCAGACAATGCTCGGGATATCACCCCTGTAGTAGCCCTGGATCTAAATCCGGAGCAGGTTGCATTGCCTAAGGACGGAGGGGTGGACCCTGCCCCGCAGGCTGCACACTCATCGGTGGTAGAGCCGAACAAAGGCCTCACTTCTGAGGAAGCCTGTAACTCTGGACCCCCGGACTCGTATCCGGCTGTTGGTTCTGGTCCACACACCCTCGAGCCAGCCGAGCCAGGTTGGGCTCCGGTAATGGAGTTTACTGCTGCGGACATATTCCAGCACTCGCCCTCTGGCGATATGCTGAACTCATTAAAGTCTCTCTCTTTGTCAGGAGGCTCTGGGCCGAAGTATGTCCGGCTTGAGTGGGAAGCAGGCGACGAAGGAATTCGCTGCCCAGCCACCACCCACTTCATTGCCACGATCGATGATTTAACTGACGTGCTTGACTTCGACTTCGAAGACATCAACGATATGGACAACGATGCAGGAGAAGTACAGGAGCCACCGCTAACAGGGCGGTGGACAGCCACCTCTTTGTACGATATATATATATGGTGGACACTCCGAAGGAAACTAATGGCGACGAGGCAACGGAGGATAACCCCTCAGGGAGAAAAGCGAAGCATGGGCGCCGGCAACGCCGCTCCAAGCCACTCCACGGCAATACCAGCACCAGAGACGAAAACAATCCGGACGGTGCCGAAGATGAATACAACCCCGATCAGCCTACCTTCAAGCAGACCGGACTGGCCACGAGGGGATACTTGGAGAGGGACAACTATACGCCCCCCACTGAAGACGAGGTAAGCCTCGGCAATGACGAATTCGGTGTGCCTGAAGATCCAGTGGAACAAGTTCTCTTCAAGCGACGGGTCATGGCCACGGCAAAGAGCTTGCAAAGGAAGCAAGAAAAGCTTAAAGCTCAACAAGATTTGCTCGTGGATAGGTGGACCAAGATCCTGGCCACCGAA
>NC_041393.1:297810306-297831134 GCF_002162155.2 Triticum dicoccoides
CCGACAAAGGGCACGCGCGGCACAACTGGCCACCTTAACCTGAGCAGGATAACCCAAGGCACACACCCCGACGTCCACATATCACTACGGCCCAAGACAGTAAGAAGGATACACGAAGAGGCATCCTAAAGCCTCGGCACAACGGTCATAAGGGCCAAGTCATTGAAGCTGGTGCCAAGCCCAACAACTCCCAGTCCGGTCAACGGACAAAGAGCAGCTCAAACCTATCCAGCCCGAGCCACATACTTGATCAACCATGTGAAATTCACGGTACTCCCAGAAGGACGGCAAAGCATACCAATAGAGTATGCCGGATCCTCAAAACAAAGCGACCGGTCGTGTGCCAGAAACAATGAAGGGAGGCGTCTAGTCAAGAGACCCCCTAGAGCACAACAGTACGGCCGATCGCCCCCTATCACACCAACCACAGCAATTCAATTGCCGTACCCCTAGACCTAGTAGTCCGGGAAAAGCCCCCGCGGGTATAAAACCACAAATAACACCTTCTACAAGATGTCAGGTGCAAAGGCCAAGTTCATTGGCCCACCGCTCCAACGTTTGTTTTCAGATAACCAAAAAATGCCACGCCATAGGCGCATTCCCCTCACACGGTAACCCACCGTATGCTAACGGGATGAACCACGTTGACTAGATTCGACGTGGTAAACCATTAGGCCAACACTGGTGATATACTCACGCCTACGTGCAAGGCCGAACCCGGCCCCTAGAGCGGAAATCATACAGCTGCCGGAGTAGCAAGTCGTGCATGCCAATCAAAATTTTGATACGACAACCAACTATCCGGACACCAACTGAGGAGTCTGCGCTGCCTCACAGTATAGCGGCTGGGGTCACCAGGGTCCGATCAGGAACCCTTAGACCAACCACAAGAGGATGTTCGACTGCCTCCAAGCATTTGCCTTCACAAACTAACTTTGATGCAGAACAGGATTGGCGGCGTGGAATCGGCCCGGACACACAAGGACATTACCATGCAGGTAGAAGGCAGTTTGGATACACTTTCGATCCACTCACAGCCCACTACAGTCCGGCCATCACAGGTTCCGCCAAAAACCATCTCTTTTCATAATCATAAATCGCACCCATATGCATAGCCATATTATCCTGCTACAACGCGTAGACTTAAATAACACGTACCGGTCGTCGTTTATCATTGACGCCTCTTTGCCACAAAACGGCAGCCACGCTTCGTATTACGCCCGGTTATGCCAGGGGTTTCACAATACGGCAATAAAGTCCGATCACCTTTTCGGTCGCTCGGCACCCCGAACTTATAGCACTATATGCATCAGCTCCGAATCATGGCTTGGGTCATTGGTTGGGTTTGCCCGGCTCCCATATTTTGGTACCTTACATTTCGTTATGTCGGCTAAGATAGCGTTGGGAGAACTACTGCGATTGTGTCCCGGTTTTGCCGGACGAGCACCTTAGTAGAGAAAGCCGAAAACTGACTCTCATGATGCAGTGAGAGCTGGTCAGCTGTTCGAGAGGTTGTAAAATCCTTAAAGATTTATTCCACATAACGCCATCATAACTACAGATTGCGACGGATCGGTCTTCCGATCAGGCGCCAATAGAGCCCCTAGTTCGGCCTTCCGAACACTAGGGGCTGCGCCGACCATACTCGAATTCCTATGGCTAAGTGAGAGTAGTAAAGCCCTATAGTCCGATTGCCTGGTTCGTGGTGAGAAACACCTCCTTAAAAGGACCCAACCATGGGATAATGAGTGTTCAGATATATCCCGAACACCCCCGTATTTCTCAGGTGGGGGCAGAAGCCGACGACTGGCCAACTCTTAGAATTTACATACAATAAACAGCCGCACAAGAAGAACATATGTTCAAACAAAACATGCAATATATAATAAAAGTGCCTTTATCCCATATTGCAAATATCGGCATGAATGCCCTCAGGGAAATATAATGTCTTTGTGCACTTATTCGCCGCAAGGCGGGCCCCCTTCAGTACACCTTCATAGTACAGTTTGGGCTTGCAGAGCTCCTTACCCTCCGGTTGCCCCTCAGTCATCAGCTTCTCCGCATCAAGCTTCCCCCAATGCACTTCTGCATGGGCGAACGCCATGCGCGCACCCTCTATACATACTGATCGCTTGATAGCATCAAGCCGAGGACAGGCGCCCACAATCTGCTTCACGAGTCCGAAGTAACTGCTTGGAATTAGCTCCGCAGGCCACAGTCGGACAACCAAATCCTTCATGGCTAGTTCGGCCGCCTGGTGCAGTTCGACCAACTGCTTCAGCTGATCGATAAAAGGCACCGGATAGTTCGGCGCCAAATACTGCGACCAGAAGTTCCTCTCCACAGACTTCCTCTCCTCGGTCCAGTAGAATTGGGCGGTGTCTGATATGCTGCGAGGCAGATCCACAAATGCCCCTGTAAAATCAAGAATTCAGCTTGTCGCTTAGAGTTCTCCCCACCATCATGTAATAATGGCCATAAATACAACAGGCCTTACCAGTCGCAACTTTTCGGGCCTCCTGAATGTCCCGTATAGCAGCTCGGGCTTCTTCCCGAGCATCTTCCGCGGCTTGGAGAGCTTGCGCGAGTTCGGATTCTTTGCCTACTAGACTCTGCTCCAAGCTATCGCTTTTCGTCACAGCCTCCTGGAGCTCCCGTTTAGCTGTGATGACCCTGGCCTCGTGTTTTTCACGAAGCGCCTATTCGGCAGCAGCCTTCTCGTTGGCATCAGCCACAGCCTTCTTCAGTGCCTCATATTCGGTACTCGCTCCTAGGGCGTACAACACAAATACTTTTCAATAGGCACAATTACTCATTCGTGCCTAATGCAAGACAATGTTTAAACATACCTTGCTTATCCTCTAATTGCTCCTTCACACGGCCAAGTACTTCCCCGGCCCATTCCAGGCTCTGCTTCAGTTCGGACACTTCCGCATTATGAGCGGCCATCTTCTCCGCAGACGCCTGTTTTCAAACAAAGGGGTATACATCGTTAACAAAGGTTCCCACGACAAGAGAGGGTTTTGATCCCCTGCCCGGCTCTCTCTCTCTTTCGCCGGACAGTGTATCAGGGGCTACTACTCATATTATGATGATTCTTCAAAGGTTCCTTAGAAACCATACCTCAAAAGCCTTTATAAGGCCAAGGCAGGACTCATTCAGCCCGCTTTCGGCAGACTGAATCTTTCCAACCACCGTACCCATGAGGGTCCAATGTTCATCGACGATAGACGCGTTCTTCAATGCTGTCGATAGACCGCCCAACAGCTCTGCATGGACAGAGGTTATCAACGGAGTAGGCATGTCTCCCTCCGTCAAATGTGGCCGCTCACCCGATCCTGGAGCCTTAGAGGTCTCCAGGACCTTATCCGGCTAAGGGCCGAACCCGAGATCGCCCCCATCGTCAACACGCCGTGGGGCCGCTGCCCCCATGTGTCCGGCCCTAGAAACATGCCCCCCCTGCTCTGGGTCACTTTGGGACGACACCTCGGTGTCGCACCTGGACTTCGGAGAAGGAGCCTCCGGAGGCGTCTCGCTCGCTACAACATCCAAGCTTAGCGAATCCTCCGATGAGGACTGTCCGGCAGGAGACCTTGCCGGGCTGTACGGGATATTGCGATGATTAAAACTACTATACCCAGATGGCCCTGGATGCATAGGCGCATTCGGATTACGGTCACTTACGATTTTTCCAGGGGCTGGGCCCTGGGTTTCCACTCCGGGTTGTTATCGGCAGCCGTGGTGGATGCCTCTGGGTGGGAAAGTCTCCCCCTTTTGGGCAATTCGGCCTCCAGTGATGGGGAAGCCGCCCGCTTCTTCCCACCTTCAGGGTGAGGCTCGTCCTTCTCTGCTTCCTCCTCTTTGTCTTCGGAAGAAGGAGCGTCGCCGGAGTCTTCGGATTTTGCATCCGAAGCCTCCCGGCGATGGAGGCCACCCCGGGTCTTCTTGACCTTCTTAGAGGCCTCCTTTTTCGGCGCCTCATAAGGCGCGGGGACCAGCATCTTCGTCAGAAGAGGTCCGTCCGGTTCCTCCGGCAGCGGGGCCGGACAATGTGTCCGCTCCACCTTCTTTATCCATCCCTGAAGTCATGAAACACAATTAAAATGTCTCCCTCATGACATGCCAACTGAAGCATGGAGGGATGGAGCCTGGCTGTAACTTACCAGGCTTGTAGAATGGGATAATTGATACCCGCGGTCCTCGGCGGAGCCCGGCCACGATTTGCCGGACTTAAAGAGCACCTTCCAGATATCCTTGTGGGAGGAATCATAGAGCTCCCGAAGGGTTTGGTGCTCGGTTGGGTCGAACTCCCACAAAGTGCAGGCTCGGCGCTGGCAAGGGAGAACCAGGCGGACTAGCATCACCTGGACTACGTCGACGAGTTTGATGTCCTTGTCAACCATGCTCTGAACACACGTCTGGAGCAGTGACAACTCATCGGACGGGGACCAGTTCGGGCCCTTCTTGGGCCAGGACGTGAGCCGCAGTGGGGCTCCGGATCTGAATTCAGGAGCTGCAGCCCACTTCTTGCCACGTGGTTCGGTGATCTAGAACCACTTCTGCTGCCACTCCTTGACGGAGTCGTTGAAGGCGTCCTTCGGCCAAACGACCTTGGGCATCTTGTTCACCATGGCGCCGCCGCACTCGGCGTGTTCGCCGCTCACCACCTTGGGCTTCACATTGAAAATCTTCAGCCACAGGCCGAAGTGAGGCGAGATCCGGAGAAAGGCCTCGCACACGATGATGAATGTCGAGATATTGAGGAAGGAGTTGGCGGAAAGATCATGAAAATCAATCCCATAGTAATACATGACTCCATGAACGAATGGGTGAAGGGGAAACCCGAGCCCGCGGAGAAAATGGGAAAGGAACATGACTCTCTCGTAAGGCTCCGGAGTAGGGACAACTTGTCCCGCCGGTGAGAGACGATGGCCAATTTTGTTTGCCAGATACCCGGCTTCCCGGAGCTTCTTAATATCCTTCTCTTGAATGGTAGAGGCCATCCAATTGCCTCCTGCTCTGGATCCGGACATCTTTGGAAAACCTCTCTTCGATGGAAAAGAAAAGTGCTTGGGCGTTAGGGCTCGAACAGAGGGGAGTGATCTAGCGGAAGGAGAAGGCGTGGGTAAAGAGGAAGAGACCTTATCTCTTTATAGAGATGGTAAAAGCTTTTTGCGCCTCCCCACTTTCCTGGTGGAACCCACTCACCTCCCACTCGCCGCGATTAGCGGTGCGGTTGGATAACCCATACCCGTATTGATGAGAATCCCATAATAAGGGGACACGATCTCTGCTTTGACAAGACGTGGCAAGGAAACCGCCTCGCAATATGCGTTATGGCTGGTTGAATGAAAACGGTTCGGATAATAACCCGACCGTAATGACATGTTACGTCTAAAAAGTTGTCAGCAGAGTACGTTTGTGAAATATCATTTTCTCTACGGTGATATATGAAGATCATTTTGCAGATCCGGACACGGTCCACGTGTTCGATAATAACCTTGGAGTATTCGGAAGGAGGAACCCGCCTTGCAATGCCGAAGACAAGAATGCACGCCGGACTCATTGTCATTGAAGCCTGGTTCAGGGGCTACTGAGGGAGTCCTGGATTAGGGGGTATCCGGACAGCCGGACTATATACATCGTCCGGACTATTGAAGCGTGAAGATACAAGACTCAAGACTCCGGCCCGTGTCCGGATGGTACTCTCCTTTGCGTGGAAGACAAGATTAGAGATCCGGATATTGTATTTCCTTCCTTGTAACCGACTCCATGTAAACCCTAGCCCTCTCTAGTGTCTATATAAACCGGAGAGGTTGGTCCTTAGAAGGCCGATCACAATTACAATCATACCATCATAGGCTAGCTCCTAGGGTTTAGCCTCTACGATCTCGTGGTAGATCTACTCTTGTACTACTCATATCTTCAATATTAATCAAGCAGGAAGTAGGGTTTTACCTCCATCGAGAGGGCCCGAACCTGGGTAAACATTGTGTCCCTTGCTTCCTACTACCATCAGCCTAAGATGCACAGATCGGGACCCCCTACCCGAGATCCGCCGGTTTTGACACCGACAAGCACTGCATGTTAGAAGATCCATGACAATATAACTTCTATGTGAATATAAGCAACCATAACTCATTATGTTGTCTTGCTTGTCCAACGTCAACTTATTGATATAGAATATTTGATGTGGGCTCACAATCATAAAAGATGTCCATGATAGTATATTTATATGTGAGACCTCTCTTCCTTTATTTCTTTTTCATGGATTGCACAATGACCAATGCTATGTTTGTCAACTTCCAACAAATTTTATCAATTATACTTCTTTTATGTGTAGTCATTACTCCTCATGGGATTAGCATATGATCTTTTCATTCTTTTATTATTTATTTTTCATTGCTTAGATTGAAATAAGAAAGCAAAGCAAAACTCAAACTACTCTTTATTATATAACTCGCATATGATTACATAGATAGATAGATCACTAAGCGAGCACTTGAAAATTGATCAATCTAAACTTTTATTCTTCTAAATCATAGAATAACTAAGGACCGAACTAAGATAGATAATCATGATAAAAGTGGTGGTGATACGATACCGAGGCACCTCCCCCAAGCTTGGCACAAGCCATGGGGAGTGCCCATACCCTTGTAGTCAAGTCTCCTTCTTTAGTGATGGTGGTGATGATGGGGTAGTAGGCTTGTCCTCCGGCTTCCAAGGAAATTTGTAGCTAAATTCATAGCTTTAAACTTGGCCTCATACTCAAAGTTCTGTTTTGCAAATCATAGATTTGTGCCTGAAGGTAATCAATCCTGTCACTGAGCTTGAAGATGGCGCCTCCAATCTCCTTGCTGTCCATATTGTGCTCATGGGTGAATTCATTGATCATGGGGTGGTTGGCATTGAGTCCACGCTCCACCATCCCCTTGTACTTGAAGATCTCTTGTTCCACTGCCTCAAGCCTGGCCTTATCGCTTCTGGTCTTCTTAGTTGTTGGGGTTCCCGTCAGGCTGCATCCCTCTGGTCCTGGCAGGGGTGAACAGGGCTTTGCCTAGGATCTCCTTTCGCCCTCCTCACACTCAATGTAAACCCTTGGAGAAGAGGGACAAGTAATGCATTCTTGAGCACTTTTTGTTTTTTCAAAAAATGTATAATATTTGATGTGCTCAAATAATAAAAATAAATTATCCTCCTTGCTAGCCTCTTCTCTCGTACGATTTTCATTTTTATTACCCTACGCTATTTGGAAACTTATCGGGGCGCGACCAGTGGGATGTCGGCGTGCAGCCGTAGATCTATGGGATGATGATGTCCCTTCCTGGTTCGGCAAGGGGGTGCACACGGTTCAAAGAACAAGAACAACGAGGGACACAACAGTTTTTACCCTGGTTTGGGCCGCTGAGGCGTAAAACCCTACTCCTACTTTTGGTGTATTGATTGGGTGTGTGCACGAGTACACAGAGCGCTATCTCCTGGCAAGGTGTAGAGAGAGGCTGCTGCACATGTGTCACACCATGATTTTTGGCCCTTTCTTTTTATTTTATTTTTTTGGATTTTTGATTTGGATTACTATTGTGTGGCTATGTGGTCTTGAAAACCTGGAGAGATCACTCATGATTCCTCTCCCAAGTGGCTACCCATCCTAATATTCATCCCTAGACCTTGTAATTTTCCATCTTGGACCAACCCCAATATTCTTTTCTTGGGAATATTCCTTTTTCTATTAAAGGAATAATCATTTTTTCCCTAGGTTGTGAAGCAACCTATATTTCTGTTTCTCACAAAATTCCCAAATAATTCTCATAAATTGTTTGGGTCATGTCTTCCACGGATGTGCCAAAACTCTTCCTTGGCATGATAAAAAATTATTCACAAATATTCCTTTTCTCATTCTACCCTAAGTGACTTTTTGAGAAGGAAGTGTTATTTATCTTTGCTTGCTTGCCCCCAAACTTTTTGGGAACTCTTTCCTATCCATATCATTTGTCTCATGACAAAATTCAACTCAATTGACCTAGTGAATCTTCCTCAACAAATTTACAAAGTTTCTGTCTGAGGGAAGCCTACATGAAGGAAGTATTAGCTAGGGTAATCCAATTGTGTTGAAATTTTGCAAGGTCCTTCATATTCCCAAATCACGACTCTCCTCGAAATGTTAGCTCATGTCATCATTCTATGTGAGATCACCTTCCAATCTTTGTTTCTGGTCAGATTTTTCTGATGTGAAGAAGCTATATTTTGTATTGCTTCATTCTTGCTAAAAATTTACCAGGACATTCTCCTATCCATATAAACCCTCTCTACCATTTTCTGGCTCATTCCATCTAGCCATTTTTCCTCTGCATTTTTTCTTAAATTCTGTTCAGAGAGGACCACTGTGAAGCAAGTGCTATTTTGGTGTATCCAAATGGTATGAAACTTTTATAGAGTCTTCATATGCCCAAATAACTCATCTACACCAAATTTCAGCTTAATCCAATCATTTATGAGAGTGCCACTTCATCATTTCCAAATCTGACCAGTGGGGCACATTCTATAGCAAGTTTCATCTAGACCTCTCTATTCCGTCTGATTTTTGGCCAACATAGTCACCTTAGCATGTGATTAGTCTAGGCCAAAGACCAGAGTTAGTCTCCTGTTCAAGCCCTCTCAGTTCACTTTAAACAGTTTGCTACTGATCTGCCTTGGAACCAAGTGCTATTCTATTCTTTGCCGTTGACATGCATTGTTTCTTCCTTGGCACTCGGGGTAATATGGTATATATCCTAGACATAGTTTTGCAGCCCAGAGCATGTGTCATCACCATGCTCACACAGTGAACACTAGGCGGACAGGCCAAAACACGTGCTATGCAAACTGCAGACACTATTGTCGCCCTCTTCCTCCGTGCCTCGATGTCTATCCGTGTCTTGGAGCTTCCCTTGAGCCTCTGCATCGCCCTGACTCACTGCCCCGACCTATCGCGTCTTCGTTTAGTCGCTTTTGAGCTCGCCCGTGCCGCTACCTACTCTACTCTATTTTTGTCAAGTCGGTCGAGCCTTCTCGAGTGTCCCAGATCCTCTCTGTGGCTATTTATAGCACGCCCGAGTCCTTCCGCACCTCGCCACACTCTCCTTTCCCCTCCTTGACCACCTGAGCTCGCGGCTCGCTCTTCCCTTGGCCATTTCCGCCATTGGCCACCACTCTACATTGGCCGCCTGAGCCTCCCCTCCACTCCCTTCCACCACCGTGAACTTTCCAGTGCTCCGGTCAGTCTTCCCCACCCCTCTCACCGTCGCCGGAGTGCCCGAGGCCATCGTCCCCTAGTCCGGTCGCTGTCCACCTGAGATCTATGTTGCCTGGTGCCTCTGCAGCCCCGCTCCTCCCCAGTGTGGGTGCGGCATCTAATCGGAGGTTGCGCTCCCCCTGGAACCCGCTGGTACCCTTGTCGTGCCCTGGAGTGGCCGGAGCCGGCTAGGCCCCTCACCGGCACCCTCCCCTGCTCCCTCTCCGCTTCCTGTCAGGGGAATGAGAGGAAGGAGACGACCGAGTCAGCCCCTCCCGTCGACCCCACCCATCAGCCTAATAAGGCCGGGCCTGCGCCTGCTAAGTGGAGACAATTTTCCTCACAATACGCTTTCTAAACTAGAAAGCATACTCCCAATCTACTGCGGCTCCCAATATGTTTTCTCAGTTATAAAAAGCTTATTCTCTGAAACATGTTTTCTGTTTTTCAGCCCCGAGACTTGTTTGTAGAGATATTTTTGCAGATTAGTCCATGTTCTTCTTTTGTCCGAACTTCGCGAGTGTAACTCCGTTTGAGGTGAATCCAACGCCTATTTCTTCATCTCGTCAAGCTCTATCTGTTGGTATCATTTTCACTAGGTTGTCCCACAATTAAAATGACCTTTATAACCTTGCCCTTATCAGTCCCCTCCAAGAGTGATGCATCCTTCGAATCATTTGGCGACTTCACCGCACTTCTCCCTGGAGTCTCCGTCACCCCAGGCAAGCCAGGACAGCCACTTGCATGATGGCCATGTAATATCCATGGTTTTCAGTTTGAATATTTAAATATTGTGTGCTGGTTAATATTTTGTGAATGCTTTATATAGGTTGGTGCATCCATGTTTACCATTATGCTATGATCTTATGCATCTAGTTGGTTACATGATTTCTTTCTAATCTTATTGTTAAGTTCTAGCCTGGTAATTATTTCCGATGCTTGTGGTCATTCTATGTTTATAGGAAGTGTTGTACTTGTGCTAGTCATGATCATCGCTATGCCATGGTCATGTGCATCTAGTAGAGTAATGCTTTATTGTTGTTCTTGTTAAATGCTTATGTTCCTCATCCATCCTCATGATGATATCCTGCTCATAGGCATGTCAGTGCATCATGCTATCTTATTATTATGGCTCAACTCATTAATACTCAAGTTAAATCGGACTATAATCGAACTTGAACATCTGTTTGCTGAGTCATAGTACCATCGAGTCAAGCTAACTAGTGTAGCCACACTTGCCTTTATGGGGGGCCCTGATTGGGTTTATTCTCATGCCTCTCGCCGGTGTCTCCAACTAAGGAAGGTTATGGGCGCGCGCTACCCTGATCATGTAGGCGGACATAAGACTTGTTACCTGTGTTGGTATTGAGCTGATGTCCCCATTTGGGACCGTTTTTGTTTTGCCATGACGGTGGCCGTTGGGTGTCATGAGGTGACATTGGGGCCACCCATGACTTAGCCCAAAGGGGAGTTTGTCGGAGTGGCCGGGAGAGTGTCATGCAATAAATTGGTTTTGTCGAAACACCGTTGGTCCACCCGAATTGGAGCACGAGGCCTTGGGTTTCATAGTGTGGGTATAGTGAACTAACCTATGCAGAGCCAGAGTGTTTAATCTATCGATAGCCGAGCCAGTGGATAAGGGCCCAGTTCGTAGTAGGTCACACTTTGAGTCAATAGTAATAATAACCTGACTTAATAACAAACCCGGTTCGATGAAGATAGAAGTTGGTTGATCTTTATGTGGTCACGGGAGGATCATAATGGTATTCTTGGTAATGATGAGGTGATCTTATGAGGATCCTAATGGTATTCTTGCTAATGATGAGGTGATCTTGTGAAGATCCCGATGGTGTTCTTGATAATGATTGATGTGATCCCGTGACCATGATGGTAAGTAAGAGTGGCATATATTTCGTGGTTACGAGATAACCCCGAATAGAGTAAGTGATATTTGTAAGCATGTTGCATGCTAGTATCCTCATTGTTCATGTCTCGAGTAATATGTTCATGCCATGTTGATATTGTTCTAGCTGTATCGTGTTGACCTTGTACATGCCATGTGGTTCTAGTTGTATCATGATCATGCTTGTTTAACCTGTAAATGTCGGGTTATTGCTTGTCTGGATTGCTTTCGTTGTTGTGAGCTTGCAAGTACATTAAATGTACTCACCTAGCGTATCATGCCAGTTTGTAGGTCATGCCTTGTATGCTTACTTGTTTTCCGTGGATCCCTTGTTGGCGAGCTAGGATAAGCATTCCAGCTAGAGTCCCTACGGAGTGGAGTCCATCACTGTCGTTGTTATTCCACTGCTAGAAGATATTCTGTTGCTTCGCGTCGTTCGACTGCTAGGATAGATCCATCCTGTACAACGTAGTGTCACCGTGCCGATGTAATCCTTGGGTCTTCGGAACCCTTGTATCCATATAGATTGTAATAAAGAGATGATTTGTTCTATGCCAAGTAGTGTTGTATTCCAGAAGACATGATCTCTGGGCTGGATTACGGGGTGTTCCGGTCTCTCTGAGCCGGGGTGCCACAACGGTTAGTATCAGAGCAGGTCTGGCTGTAGGACGCCCTAGTCCGTGCGAGCGTTAGAATGCGGTAGTATAGAGTCTAGTCAATTTGTTGCATTTGGTTTTCGAATAGCATGCATATAGACTTATTATCTTGTCGCTAACGATTGATCTTATGAGTGTAGGTGGGATCGGTTTTGATCCACAACCTGCACCCTTATTCCTTGCATACCTGCTTTTTCAGTGTTGGCGTTAGCTCTGTCCCAGTCGATTGATGCCATGGCACGAGGTGGTGCCGAACACTTGCAGGATTTATGCTCTAGTATCACGTCAATATCTTTTCTGTCAGCCACCCCTATCGTTTCAGTGATAGACATGTTTCTCCTAAATCGTTCCTTCCGACCCACCAAGTTGGTAACCCTTACTCATCTTTATTAATTAGGAAAGGGCAATGCTAGCAAGCTCTGTTTTTCATTGCTATCCTACTCTACCGCCCATTATGTGACTGGTACGGTTTCCGTCCATCCGCTTGATAATGATGTGGACGTGACATCTGTGTCTCGCTACATGATCACCAAGTTTGGCCTCACCCCTAAGCCCATTCAGATGCAACCGGTGTTCAGTCATTGCTTGGTGTAGCTTTGTTTACACCAACCTTTTCCACACGTGGATTCACTTTCATGCACACAGCCATAACATAATAGATCACAATACCGGAATTTCAGCGAGATTTGTGTACTTAGGTATGCATGCATATTATTGTTGTGAGCTGCAGTAATATGTGATGTTGCTTGTATATAATATTATTTGTATGCCTTGTATGTTGTTGTTTTTGTCGTTTCTTTTGCCTTCTTTCTTTGGACCCTTCGTGTTGCGTTAAATCCCCTTATTAAAGTGGCTCACCAACCGACACTGGACCCAAAGAATCAGCAAGGAATTCAAATACTTGGAAGCTCAGGTAAATAGTATGGAATTCTCAGCCAACTGCACTAAATTGGGAATAACAGGTCTGAACACAAATGATATCATGGCTTGATTATCCGCATCAAGTATACATCAGTGTGTACCTTTCATAGCAATAATGATGAAAGCAACCGAAAGACAAATAGGGTGCATGGACCACCATACATCCTGAGTCAAAAGTACCCAACAAGATGGATAGTCAAACAACCCTTTTTATATGAGTAATTAGCAGCAGAAATATTAAAGGGTATATATATGACATTCAGTTAGCATACCACATTAAGAAGCTTCTGTTGCGAACAACCCAGTCTGCCTCCGCAAATTATCAGAAAAGCTTATGATGCAAGGTTCCCCAGTTTTGCTCGGTATGATATGTGGATACCTTCCAGCACAAGATACTCATGCTTCTTCAGTACGCCACTGCAAAAAGCTTCCGACACAAGGTACCGAGTCTTCCCTAGCAGGTCCTTAAGGGGAGAAGCTTCTGAAGTACGGTACCCAATCTTCTTCAGCAAGCTGCATGACAAAATCTTAAAGCACCAGCTATTCAGTCTTCCTCGGCACAATACCTCCGATGGCTTCCAACACAAGTTATCCAATCTTCATCAGTACGACATTGGTGCAAGATATTATACAGTGAGCTGCCAACCCATGGCGATGCATCCCAAGGGTCAGACCACAACATTTTTGTCAGAAGTAAGGATCAAGCAGTGCACAAATTAGCCTTGGGAATCAAATGCTTTTACATACTGTAAGCGTGCTACCAAGCTCATGTAATTCACTCATACGAAAATGAAGCCACAGTAAGAATCAAACAACCTCACCAATTATGAAAGATGAAGAAAGTCGGTCATACAACTTAGTGAGTGATGCAAGGACCGACAAGTGTCGAGGAAAGACAACATGGGGCAACAATTTTGGTTGTGGTTATCAAGGCCAGTTTCCTCCCCCCAGACAAAGTGATATCCTTAACCTTTGTCATTGTCTTATATGAGTGATGACTACAATGAGCTCCGTGCAAGCACAAGCGGACCTGGCATATATCCTATGACGCGAGACTTGAACAAGGATAAAACATGAATGCCGGAATATTGCACCCGGTTGTACCTATGGTCACACAAAGAATATATATATATACAGCCGGTCTATTCTGCTAATATTAGCAGAATAACTATTCTGATAACACTTCTGCACTGCACGCTCAACGCAAGTGCACGTCATTCCCTGAACCAAGTGTGCTGCAGTACTCACACGAGTGAACTTCTCGTCGAAAAAAAACTGCACGCGTTGTTTTTTCGGTACTGTTTTCGCTCTAGTTTTTAACCGTTTTTCGGAATAAGACATGCAATATGTCGTTGAAAAGCTATGGATTAGGCGCAACTTCGACATTTTGAACACTTTTCGAGATTCCACACGGTTTAAGAGCAGTTTTGAAAATGGTGCGGCCCATGACGAGTGGCAGCGAGCGTTTTTTTGCGATTTCTTCTAAACCGCTCGTTGGAATGGAGCAAATGATACACCATTGGAAAGATATCATCGAGGCACATCTTTTTCATTTCTATCATTTTCTCTAATTTGTTACGGTTTAAGAGCAGTTTCAAATTTACCAAATCGCGGAATTCTGTTTTTCAAAAAAATTCAAATTTTCAGTACTGTTTTCGCTCTAGTTTTTTAACCATTTGTCGAAATGAGGCATGTAATATACAGTTGAAAAGGTATGTACGGGGCGCAACTTTCATATGTTGAAATGTTTTTGAGATTCCTTATAGTTTTAAGTTAATTTTGAAAATCATGTGGCGGACGATGAGTGGCTGCGGCTTTTTTTTGCGAAATATTTACAAACCGCTGGTCGGAATGATTCAAACGATATGCCGTTGGAAAGATATCGACAAGGCGTAACTTTTTCATGTAGAACAATCTCTCTAATTCCTTACGGTTTAAGAGGAATTTTGAATTTACCGAAATGCGGAAACTCTGTTTTTCGCGACACCAAAATCGACGTGCGTACTTCATCCGACTGAAAACCGCACTTCAACGGACTAAAAACCGCACTGCATCAGACGGGTAAGAGAACTGCATGGTTTCTTTTATCCAAACGTAATTTTTTTAAAGACGAGAAAGTAGAGTGCATTTCACATTTGGTGTAAATGAACCACAACATTATCGAGAAGTGACCTGCATTACTTTTTTCTCTCATTTCTGTAACAATTTTCTACACTTCACATTGCATCTAAGTGAACCACAAGTATAACAACAGTGAAGTGCAACACTACCGAATGTGAACCGCATGCGTTTATTTTTTCTGACTTATTTATGATCGAGAGTGGACCGCAAAGACGAGGCAAGTGAACACAACACTATCAACAAAGGAACCACAAACGCTATCAAAGTGAACGGCATTAATTTTGAAACAAGTGAACTGCTCATTGTTTCTTTTTTCCCTTTTTAAAAGGTAAATTAAATGCGCCTGTACTGCAGAGACTGGTAGAATGCACTGCGCTGATTTTTCAAAATCATTTTTTCTCTGTTATCGCATGCACGAAGTCAACTGCTCTTTGTTTTTTTAAAGAACGAATCACAAAGCCTTTTGTTGTGAGGCGCATCATGTACTCAACACATTCGCGGACCGCATGCTTTTGGGCGGGCAAACTGCATCACCTTTTTCCTGAGCGTCTTAGAACAAAGCAATGGACGGCGACCCAGAGGCAAATTGCACATGGAAACTGCATGCTGCCACGGACTGAAATGCCTACAGTGCTGCAGCGACTCGCAACTGTGCTATAATGAAACCGCACATACCCAAAACCTCAAATAACGCAAAGAAGAGCTTTGTGATCTGCAATTCCACGGACACTGCACGGTAAAATCTGTAACATAAACAATGGATGAAATTGCGCTATCCCTCCCTGCCATACGAGCGCGTCGTGCCCTCTGCACTGCATGCACGGCCGGACCCCCAATTTGTCGAAACGATGGCTCGTGGGAGGATCGCCGAACAGCACGCTGTCGTCGGCCGTACTGCAAGCCATCGTTGGCCGCACTGCAGGTGCATGCATCGAGTGCTTCAGGCCACTACGGCTCTAGCCCGATGACAAGAGCACTGAACACCACGCGCGAGGTGGACTCTGGGTCGGCGTGGACCTCACCGTGTGGCCGTCGTCGCCTTTACCGGAGACAGCAGACCTGCGCGCCTTGTCAGGCGACCGTCGTCCTCCTCTTAGAGGATGGAGGGGGGAGGGTGAGCTGCTGGCTGGAGCCCATACCGGAGTGGAGTTGGTTGCTCCACGGGACTGCAGCTCATGGTGGCGGTGCTTGCTAAGTCTGGGTTGGCTGAGGCGACGGCCAGCGTGACTGAAGGCACGCTGCTGGGCCAGGGCACTGCTGCGGCCCATGGCGAGCTCGCATGCGAGGTTGGAGATGACGAGGCAAGCACTGCTCTCGAACAGCAGGGCGCCGCCAATGACGAACCTCGTCGGATCTGGGCGAGGTGGCTCGTGTGGGGGCAGATCGAGGCACGGGGAGGTGAGATAGGGCTCCGGTTGCAGTAGAGGGGCCGGGATTGATTTTGGCGAAGGAGTTGGATCAAGGGTCCCGCCTGCTCCTCTCCTAGGGAATGCTCGGATCGGGGCCGACCCTAGTCAAAATCCATCCCGGGGTGAAGATGCGGAGGCTCCGGAGGCGGGGTGGCGCAGGGGGCAGGCTGGATCAGATGCCAGGACATCGCGGGGGCTCGCTGCGGCCTGGATCCGGCGTCGGCTTGTGCTGGGAAGTGGCCAGGGGAAGGGTTGCTCGCCAGCGAAGGGATGAAGGCCGCCAGCCGGGCGGGGCGCAGGAGGGAGGTGGTGTGGTGGTTGGGTAAGGGAGATGGTGCGATGGTGGGGGAGGGAGAGTCGCAGGAGGGAGGAGGTGGGTGGGTTACCACGAGGAGATGGACAGATGGGGAGTGGGGATGGGAGGCGGCGGAGGGGGAAGAAGGTGGGAGGGAGGGGGTCGGGGCACGAAGAGAGGGAGGAGGGATGGTTTCCGTGGGGTTTGGGTCGTGTGCTCGGTGGGGAGGGGTGGTTGTCTTTTTTTTCCTGTGTGTTTGTGTCGGATGAGCTCGGTGGGTTAGGTCGGGTGTTAGCAGAATAAGATGGGTGTTAGCAGAATAACACTCTTAAGGGTGTTATCATAATAGACCCATCCTATATATACATCTGGGCTATTCTATTACACGTAACAGAATATTATTCTGTTACCCTTTTTGAACTGATGGGTTCAGGCGGTTGTACTCATGATTTTCGAGCGGTTGAACTGATGCTTTCAATTTTGTTTAACAGATCGTTTTCTTTAGTTCAAAACTTTTTTGCAATATTTTTGTCGGAACGAGGCATGTAATATATCGTTGGAAAGCTCTTGACAACTATATTTCAAGTATATTGAACGTTTTTGCAAAATCATCAAGGTTTAAGAGCAGTTTTGAAAAAACTGTTTTTTTCAAAACCGAAAATGTGAATCGTATTTTGGACTCAATTTTCAAAGGTTTATCAGAATTGAGCAAATAAGATGGCGTTGGAAAGCTGGTGAAAATCTGCATCTTCCATATATCTAATGTGTTTTCTAATTCTATATGATTTAATAGTAATTTGAAAAACGGTGAAATTCTGGGCGAAACATATTTTCACGTTTTTTTGCAAACGGTTTGTCGGATTGATGCAAATGATATGGCGTTGGAAAGCTATGGAAAATTCGCAACTTTTCCGTATAAAAATGTTTTTCTAATTCTTACGGTTTAAAAATGAATTCAAATACGGTCAAATTTGATTTCGAACGCGATTTTTTAAAAAAAGTTTGTCGAAATGGGGAAAATAATATACCGTTGGATAGCTATCGAAAATGCGGAACTTACTCGTGTTGAACGTTTTCTCTACTTAACAACCGTATAAAAGTAATTTTGAATAAGGTGAAACCCATCATGTTGTTTTTCCTGTCTAAAAAACAGAGTACTCGTACTGATCTATGTCTATGTTTGTAATGAGATATTTTTCACAGAGTAGTTTTAAATATGATTATACTGGCTGTGCTATTTTTCTGTTTTGGAAACATAATACTCGAAATGATCTCTGTATTGAGTTTGTCTTGAAACGTGTGTTTTCATAGACTCGACTTTACTATGTTTTTTCGTTAGAGTTTTGCTCGTAACTTTTCAACGGCTTACTATACTATCGTCCTCGAACTTGCATGGTTTGTATCATTGAACTGAATGCTATTTTTCAAAAACAAATTGTTTTGCATGTTTTCTTTTAACTCAACATTTTTTTTGCAATGATGTTCTGGACTTATCTCATTTTACGACTTGTACATTTACCATTTGAATTTCCGCGGGGTTTCTTTTTTTGTTTGGACTTTTATAATTTGAATTTCTATGTGTGTTTCCTTTTTAATTCAAACTGACTATTTCTTTTTGTTCTGAACTGATCACCTTTCTTAACTCGTACTGATCAATATTTGTAATTCAAACCTTTTTATCCTTTCATATGACAGAAATTATTCATCTCCCCTGACCTCTTAAAATTCAAGACTCAGGCACAAACATCCTCATCTTAGCAGGACAGGCTAATTCATTCGCATGCAAAGCAACAATAACAATACTCCAAACATACCAAGGGACGTCATACCGGAAAAACAATGCACCAATGGGTTCTCTCCAGTGGCAAAATCGATAATTTTTGAACTTGCACGACATCTAAACAAGAACTACATGATACACAATTTTCCAGCATGCACCTGCTATCCTGAACATAAATGAAATGAGAGAAGGGTATCCTGAACATCTAAACAAGAACTTGCAATTTTTCCATCATGCACCCAGAGGTTCTGCCTTCTCCCCCGGCACTGAAACAAGAGCACCATTAGTTTAGTTTTAAACAAATTGAAAGTTCGAACATGAGGCATGTAGGTTTTCAAATGATGAAAGTCAGAAAAGTGAGCTATTTTTGTTTTACTTCAAATAATTCAACATGAAAAAGAAAAATACAGATAAATATTTTTTGTGCGACATTCTGAAGCATATGTCAGTTCGACCTTTTTAACTACTTTTTTGCACAACGAGATGATGTTATTGAACTGGCTAGGTACATTCAGTTTTACCTAGTATGGTTGGACTAGTAATGCAAGCACTGCTTCCAACGTTTTATAGAGATCAGTAGCCATCCAACTATGGAATCATGCAAACCCAATCTGCATACACTAGCGAATATTGAAAAAAAGAACCCATGTTTGTCAACTTTGAACTTTTGTATGCGTTTTCCCTCAACTTATTGTATCCGCGAGTCTGAACTGATGCAATTATATAAGAATACCAAACATTTATTACCTGAACCTGAAAAGGATCTAAGACAGGTTGCCCTGGAACTGCAACTTGTATTTTTTACTGCTCATCTTTAACATTAAGAAAGTACTAATCGGTACTAGTATTTTGTGTAAGTCATACAGATCTGTACTGCTGCTTGCCGTCCTGATGAGCACTAGTACTGATCGCTAACACAGAATTACAAGAAAAATGGCCTTCATGGATAGCAGTATGTGAACTAAAGAGTAGGAGAGGAGGAGCACGAAGGTGTTTCTCACCAATCATGCTCCTGATGGCGTGGTGGATGGCAAGAATCCATGGCTGAACAGGAGGTTGAGGCGTCGCGGCAGGAACTCCAGGGCTGGCGGGCCTCGTCGGGGTTGGCACATCGTCAGGAAGGTGGTGGTCCTTCGCTGGGAGGTGGAGGCATCGTGCCATGGCGGCAGAGGTTGGGTCGGTTCCTGCAGGAAGGGGCAATGTCCAGATATTAGGAAAATGAACTACCAAAATTCCCCAATCAGTACTATAGATATTAGCAAATTTGAACTGATAGTGTTATAGGGAGGCACACCTAAGAGGAGGAGGAAGCGCCTACCCAGGGGCTCGTCAATGACCGGAAGGTGGAGCAGCATTACAAACTGGACTGAACTAAATTGATATTTTTGCAGTTGTTGTATGCATTTTAAAACTTTACATTTGTTGATTTTTAAATCCACTCATGGAAATTCTGTTTTAAGAAAATCCAGTCATGGAAATTGTAGTGGGTTCAAACTAAATTGTTCTGATATAAAAATGCAACATAAAAAACACATTTCAGCTTCTCTGAATCAAAATTCTAGCATCACATCAACACAACCAAACTGGTTTTCTAACACAACATTTAACTGCTTCACATGATCTATATCTCTCAAAAAAGGAAACTTGTTTTACAGCATTTTAACAAATACTCCTACAAAAAATTTATGAGGCCAGTGCTTCCATAGAAGTAACAAGATGCAAGCTTAGTTCTTAGGTTACTAATTTGTAAATATTAGTACTGCTATGAGCATTTATAAATACTAGTGAACTTGAACTTGTGGTCTATCAAGATCTGAACTGATTGTGTTACAAGCACAAACACAAAATCTAATGAAGCTGATATATGTACATGTTAAAAAGAGAATCAAGTTCATGTATATTAATTGGAGAAGCTCAAAAAGAAACTTTTAAAACTTTTAACACACGATCATCAGTTCAATATAAACAGACTGATGTTAACATGCCAATATGTTGTCCGTCCAACCTCCCTCGGGCTGCAGTTCTAATAGAAAACAAAATAGTAAGATAAAGAGCATTAGAGAGGAAAGAGATAGAACGGGTGCATGGACTGCCGCTGGTTTTCTTGTTGACCCACAGCTGAAGAAACTCCTATAGGCTACAGGTCGTAATGAAGAGAAAATGGAGATGAGGTTGTGTGGCGGTGGCGCTGAATGTAAAGGAGCTTGGGGATCTACCATGTGACGCCCGGCTGTTCACCATAGCGAGCGAGTAGGGTCACCAGAGAGGAGTGGGGAGGGGGATCCAAGGACCAGGTGCGCCATGCGTGAAGACGGGCAGCTACCCCGTCATCTTCCTCGTCGTCGCTGGGATCTCAGGGGGAAGGCGGACGATTCCTTGGGAGGAAGGCGGCTGGGGCGCAGGGAGGTGGTGGTGCGGCGCCTAGGCGGGACTGGGAGGGGGCGGCGCGTCGGCGGGAGGTGGTGGTGGGGT
>NC_041393.1:297831726-297885386 GCF_002162155.2 Triticum dicoccoides
ATGTGGTATTATATATACTATTTTATTAATTTAAATATGTTCATATACTATATCTAAGATATTTGAAAGCAAGTTACGTGAAAAAATTGCATATGAGCCCATAGTTTTTGTTATGTTTGTGAAATAGGTACATATTTGTATGTAAAAAAGAGCATACTCAAAACATGGTATAAAGTACCTAAAAATTAGTATATATACTACCTAATCATTATTATATACAAATACTACACGTACATACTCTCGGTTTCGATAGATACTACATACAACATACAAAACGCAAGTGGTGATAACTACCACTCCTTGTAGGAAACATTTGTCCTATATATATATATAGATATAGGGTCGCGCTATTCGTCACCCTGGGTGAGGAATAGTTATTCTTCACCCCTCTCTATTTTTGACATCAATGCACCGTATTTTTACGTTTCATAATATTTTTTTTCATACATAAAAAGAGAACGTAAGAAAATATGTACTCGCCGTAAAAAATATTTTATGTTACGTAAAATTACGAATGTAAAAACATAGTGTAAAACATACATAAAATGTGATTTTTCTGGTCTTATTACCTATATATTTTTTATATCAAATTTTACATATTGAATCAATATGCATGTAATTATCTATATTCTAAACGTAATTTATTTACGAAGCGATCGTAAGATTACCTCGGGTGAACAATAACTTATTCTGAAACCTGAATGATGAATAGTAACACACACACATACACATATACATATATATATATATATATATATATATATATATATACAGCCGGTCTATTATGCTAATATTAGCAAAATAGTTATTCTGATAACACTTCCGCACTGCACGCTCAACGCGAGGGCACTGCATCCCTATCGAACGAGCACTGCAATGTCAACAGAAAAACCTGCATGCATTTTTTTGGCATTGTTTTTTGCTCCCATTTCTAAACCGTTTGTCGAAACAAGACATACAACATCCCGTTGGATAGCTATGCAAAATGCATTGCCTCGTCATGTTGAGCAATTTTCGAGATTCATCGCAGTTTAAGAGCAGTTTCAAAATCAGTGTGCGCATGACGGGATGCAGCGAGCGTATTTTCGCGGTTTTTCCTAAACCGCACATCGGGAAGAAGCAAATGATACGGCATTGGAAAGATATCGTTGAGCCATATCTTTTTCATATTCATTATTTTCTTTTATTCTTTAATGTTTAAGAGCAGTTTTAAATTTAGTAAGTGGCGGAATTCAGTTTTTTCAAATTGTTTGCAATTTTTTTACTCTTCAATTTGCACAAAAATATATATTTCCCTTAAAGTAGCTTATTTCTTATTAGCAGGGAAATATTTAGTAGAGAAGTAATAAATCATATCCTGGGGACTACGCACACAACCAGGATCAAGAGAATTAAACCAAGTTTTAGCAACACCCTTTAATGAGAATGAAAATATCTTAAGGATATAATAGTAGCGAGATTTCTCATCATTAGTGAATAGGGTGGCTATATCATTTAACTTAGTAAGATGTGCCACAATAGTTTCAGATTCATAACCATAGAAAGGATCAGATTCAACCAAAGTAATTATCCCTTAAATAGGTGAAGTAGCAAAAGTAGGGTCATATTTCATTCTAGCATTCAGAGATTTCTGTTTCTGTTTAGCTAATAACTTATTAAGATCAGATCTATCTTTGCAAGCAAGAAAATCTCTAGCAGTTTCTTCATCCATAACATAACCCTCAGGAACAACATGCAATCCATATTTAAGGGAAGAACCTTCATCATCACTATCATCAATAATATCAGTTTCAATCGTTTCATTCTCTCTAACCCTAGCAAGTTGTTCATCAAGATATTCACCTAATGGCACAATAGTATCAAGCATAGAAGTAGGTTCATCATAAGTATCATGCAAAGTAGAAGTGGCATCATCAATAACATGTGACATATCAGAATTCATAGCAGAAGTAGGTTTAGGTGTCGCAAGCTTACTCATAACCGAAGGAGAATCTAGTGCAGAGCTAGATGACAGTTCCTTACCTCCCTCGTAGTTGAGGGATAAATCTTAGTTCTTTCGTCTTTCAAGTTCCTCATAGTGATCAGCAGATATAAATCCCAAGTGACTCAAAGAATAGAGCTATGCTCCCTGGCAACGGCTCCAGAAAATAGTCTTGATAACCCAAAAGTATAGGGGATTGCAACAGTTTTCGAGGGTAGAGTATTCAACGCAAAATTATTGATTTGACACAAGGGGAGCCAAATAATATTCTCAATTATTAGCAGTTGAGTTGTCAATTCAACCACTCCTGGATAACTTAGTACCCACAGCAAAGTATTTAGTAGCAAAGTAGTATGGAACTAACGGTAACAGTAGTAAAAGTAACAGTAGCAGTTTTGTAGTAACTGTAACAGCAGCAGCGGTAAAGTAAATAAGCAGAGAGCAATATGTGAAAGTCTCATAGGCATTGGATCAGTGATGGATTATTATGTCAGATGCGATTCCTCATGTAATAGTTATAACATAGGGTGACAAAGAACTAGCTCCAATTGATCAATGTAAATGTAGGCATGTATTCCGAATATAGTCATACGTGCTTATGGAAAAGAACTTGCATGACATCTTTTGTCCTACCCTCCCGTGGCAGCGGGGTCCTAATGGAAACTAAGGGATATTAAGGCATCCTTTTAATAGAGTACCGGACCAAAGCATTAGCACTTAGTGAATACATGAACTCCTCAAACTATGGTCATCACCGAGAAGTATCCCGATTATTGTCACTTCGGGGTTGTCGGATCATAACACATAATAGGTGACTATAGACTTGCAAGATAGGATCAAGAACTCACATATATTCATGAAAACATAAAATATTCAGATCTGAAATCATGGCACTCGGGCCCTAGTGACAAGCATTAAGCATAGCAAAATCATAGCAACATAAATCTCAGAACATAGTGGATACTAGGGATCAAACCCTAACAAAACTAAATTGATTACATGGTAAATCTCATCCAACCCATCACCGTCCAGCAAGCCTACGATGGAATTACTCATGCACGGTGGTGAGCATCATGAAATTGGTGATGGAGGATGGTTGATGATGATGACGGCGTCGGATCCCCCTCTCTGAAGCCCTGAACGGACTCCAGATCAGCTCTCCTAAGAGAGATTAGGGCTTGGTGGTGGCTCCGTATCGTAAAACGCGATGAATCTTTCTCTCTGATTTTTTTTCTCCATGAAAGTGAATATATAGAGTTGGAGTTGACGTCGGTGGAGCTTCAGGGGACCCACGAGGCAGGGGCGCGCCTGGTGGGGCACCCTCGTGGACAGGGCGTGGTCCCCGTGATGTTGATTCTTTCGCCAATATTTTTTAGTAATTCCAAAAGGTTGCTCCGTGGATTTTCAGGTCATTCCGAGAACTTCTATTTTTGCACAAAAATAACACCATGGTAGTTCTGCTGAAAACAGCGTCAGTCCGGGTTAGTTCCATTCAAATCATGCAAGTTAGTGTCCAAAACAAGGGCAAAAGTGTTTGGAAAAGTAGATACGACGGAGACGTATCACTCGCCTTGTAGACATAGTTTTCCATAGCAAACAAAGCCTCTCTGCCATCAAGGTCCTTGCCAACGGTGATCTCCTGGTTAATCAGATAATTGAGTCCTAGAAACAAAGAGTGTGAACAAAGGCTGTTTACTCGCCTCCAACTCAAAAATCCTGAAGGCCCCAAGAAGCTGGTATCTTGCTCACAGACGTAACAAGCACTGTTAGGATACTCACGTATTTCACAGTGCTCGTATACAGTGGGTTTTTTGCAATATAACTTTTCCGGCTCATGTGTCTGAATGATCTTCAGTCTTTTGCTCTCGCCTGATCGAGCGAGGAACCAGTTGTGCTTCCCTGTTTTTGGCAAAGGTGGTGTGATTACAAAGGGAAGTAGCTGTAGGGACACTGCATCATATCAAAAAGGACAGGCATTGTTAATGTAAGATCAACATTCTTCAGATTATTAGTAGGACAATGCAAGAAACAACATTGATATGTCCCTGTTGGAATTGGGAGGAAAATACAGGGAATTGTATACTGGGTTCGAAAATATAGAAGTGCCTTGCATGGTTATACTCATGTTATCTCGCAACCGATTCTTCATAGGAAACTACCATGTCATGCATGTTATGTAATCATGTTCTGTCCTCACAAACAAATTCTTCAAGGTAACTAACAGACCATGCATTGTTATATACTCGTGTTCTGTGGGCAAAAATTTTGTGAGGATATTATTCTAGCCATTGATTGCTGAAGGGGGAATATAGGTATGTACACATGGTAAGCATTACAGGATTTCACTACTTCCAAATACAGAGTTCTTCATATGTACATTTACTTCCCTAATGTATGGTTAGATGAAACCAACAGTGTGGTGCATGTTTCTACATCATGAAAATGAGGAAACTAACATGGCCATTGATACACACTCATATTTAGTAGTAGTATATAGATTACTGTCAAATAAGGAGAATATCCGTATATTCCTAACTGTTTGATTTTTTATGGGTACAAATTGGCTGTAATGACATGGTCACAATCGCATGAATTAACTTGTTCCAAATATAGCTGAGTTACGGCATCTCTAATACCTTGCCATGCTCAAATAGGGATATGCCAATCATCAAAAAATGTTCAAACAGTGTCTTGGCATCATCATGAACATCAGACGAAAACAACTTACACGCGCCGTCCCAGCAATACATGATGCCATCTGCTTTGTCGATCGTGTAGATGATGCCATTGTGTTCAATAGCATCACAGAAGTGTGTATCAGCTTTGACGATGATCCACGTGAGCTGAGTTATCTCCAGCTAAAGAAGGCACTGGTGTAAAGATAGGCGAGTCCGTGGTCGAACAAGGCAAATAGCTTGAAGTCTGCGTAATTCGCATGTCGTGTGGGCACTTGGCAGATTACAATCTTCTGCAAAACAAGGTCTGTCCAACTGGCGTGGTATTGTAGATGACTTGGACCACGATGGTAAAACTTTATATAATCCAACGGAGGAAGGATAATCTCATGGGAGGTCTGGAAGTTCACGAGCACCAACTTTTTCTCGTCTTCTCTGACGGCATCCCTCCAGTGGGAGTTCATGCCGACCTAGTACATACCTGTCAAGAAGTTTTGGGCGATGGTGATTAGATCGAAGTCGAGGGATTCAAAGAAGTTTCGGCTAATGGAGATTGGATTGAAGTAGAGGGGCATCATGTACGCCTCTGTATCATGGTGAGCAAATCTCGCAAGACCAGATAGCAGCAAGCAGGGTGTCTTGAAAAGCTTAGGCCTCACTTCGATGATGGCCGTGTGCATGTCCCTCGAGCATGCAGCCAGCCGTAGGGCGCTCAACATATCCATACACAAACAAGAGATGTAGAGGATGTCAATGGGGAGATTGCTCCAATCGCGACTCATATGGATGCTACGCGGTTCGCATTCGGCCATGGTGGAGTTTGGAAGGTGGGGTTTTTGGTGGCTTCATTTACGGGGGAGAAGGCTGTCGGTGCTGGAGTGGCTAGCGAGAGAATAGTGGTACTGGGGGAGGCAAGCAAGGCAACGGTACGCGGGGGCACAGTGAGATGGAGATGGGGATGGAGATGGAGATGGAGTGGTGCTAGGGGAGAGGTAGATGAGGCGAGGCATGCTAATGTGCTATACAACGGCGGTGACAGACTACACAATGCACAGGGTGAGGCTGACTTTGCTAACCCGAACAAGCTGCCTGGACTAGTGTCAGGCATAGGGTGTTGTCACTTCACTGTGAGGATCAGATGAATAGTATTTTGACCATCAAGTGTACCACAGTTGTACTACTACTACTAGTAGTAGTAGGAACATGACTACTCCAGTACTGTATAGCGGAAATAGGTCTCCCGTGCTAGCATGCCTGTTCACTTCATCCTCCAGGTATCATCCATATTGCGAGCATAACCAAATTCTCGTGAATGCGGAAGCGCGAAGATGAGCCTTTTATTTTTTGAGGATAACCGTGTAATCCTTAACCAGTGAATATTGTGTCTCCCTTGCACGCGCCAATATCCATCAGAACCAGCTACAACACATTTTTTATCTGTTTGCATAGGTCCCACCTATCAGGAAGGTGCAGAAATAAAAAGGAATCATAAAATGTCTCACCATGGTGATTCGAAAAGAGTGACCTCAACTAGCCAGTGGCACATGTAGCGCTAGAAGGATGCGCATGTACACGAACAGGTACGACTCCTCAGTCTACCCACATAGCCTTTTCGTTTAGCCTACCAAGCCTTCTAATCAACTGCCTGCACGCCACTTCTCCCATTTACTTCTCCATCGGGAACCGATTTTCCTCGACTTCTTGACCTCTCCTTCATCTTCATTTGCATCCAAACCCCACTGCATTCACATTGTTTTAACCTCTTCACATATTCCTGGAGTAATTCCGAAGCCCCTTTAAATAATCATCTACTTTAGTTAGACTAGCCATCTAATCCTAATTCTCCAAACCATAGCCCTCCGTTCTAGCGGTTCCAAATGGCGAAAGAGATCCAGCTGCCGGTTTTTAGCGTCCAACATGTCCTCGTCGAAGGCTCGTTGAGCATAGTTGCCACGTCACCGACCACCCAAGGGTTGTTCGGAAGTGGATCAACAATTAATCCAACTCCCTCAAAATGGTAGAGATGAAGGTCATCGGTCTCAACGCAGAGTACACTGAGCGTGCCACTGGGAAGATCCAACGCGTCGTCGTCCTTCAGCTATGCCTCGAAGATGATGTTTTGGTGTACCACAACATACACACGCCCTCCATACCAGGTTAGCTTCACAATTTCTTGTCTCGGGAGGACATATACTTATGTGGGGCAGCTATCGAAGGGGACAAACAGAAGCTGGCGATGTACAACCTTGATTTGAAAAGCATCCCTAACCTACAAACCAGAATCAAAATTCCTGTAGAAGATTGTGATAAATAGACACCATCCCTATTCGACGTAGCAAATTTTGTGCTCGGTACAAATGTTCAGAAGAAAAGGCTGCACTAGCAGCAGGGCATTATGGATGGATGAACTATTTCCTCTCTTCTAAAATAATTTATTCCCTCTCGTTGTATAATGATATAGATGGACTATTTCGATGGTGTGCATGTCTTTGGAACAAGTAGTAGCATGGGTCCACTTGACTATAAGGACCTATTTATCCGCCTAGCTTTCTCTACTACTCTTTCCAGTGATTGGTATGCAATGCATGTGTCCGTAGACATGACAGCTTGTCTAGTGATCGGTATGAAATGCACAACGTCTTCGTACTCGTACAGCAACAAATCGGCCGCAGACAGCATGGTCCACCTTTGACCGCCATGTGCAAGGTTCGTGCTATCCTCTTCAATCTCACTGTGGTTCCATCCTACCAATTCAGGCGGTGGCCTGTTGCATGCCTGATCCCAATGTTGGATAAAGGATCTACGGGAACGGTGTCACCATTTTTAATGTTGTGCAAATTAATGTTGGTACCCTCCCGTACATATGCAAGGCAATCTCCACTCGCACCGAGCCTAACCTGTGAAACAGTGGCAGGGGGAGGATTAGGAAAAGGACATGGAAGTAGTCTTTAGAATGCATTTACTACATGATCAAACTCATATTACCTGCTCATCGGAGGAAATACGAGTGCCCCTTAGTGTCAGCATCTCCAGGGGCGTCAACTTGCAACTATGGCCATGCCGTGCTGAAGAGACCCCCAAGGAAACATCCTCATGCATTGCACGGAACATCAAGATGCATTTCTATGAGTAGTTTATCTTGTGAGAAAAAAGGATGAACGAGTGAAGGCCTTAATTGCAAATGTGGAGAAGGGCGTAGGTATCTTTTTGCAAAATTGCCATAGTTTTCTTCCTATCTGTCAGATATAAATTGGACGGCCTATATTGCAGGATGGCAGGCACACCATCATCACCAACTCTGTTTTTTTACAAGACTAGCAAGATGTCCGTGCGTTGCACGGAATATCAAGATCTTGTGGGAGAAAAGGATGAACGAGGGAAGGCCTTATCTACAAATGTGGAGAGGAGTGCGTGTAATTTGTCATAGTTTCCTTCCTATCCGTCGGATATAGATCGGACGGCCTATATTGCAGGATGGTAGGCACACCATCATCACCAACTCTGCTTTTTATAAGAGTATATATATATATCCTGCTAGTATGAGAGTACTAGCAAGATGCCCATGCGTTGCACGGAACATCAAGATGCATTTGTATGAGTAGTTTATCTTTTGGGAGAAAAGGATAAATGGGGGAATGCCTTATTTGCAAATGTGGAGAGGGGTGTGGGTATCTTTTTGCAAAATTGCCATAGTTTCCTTCATATCCGTTAGATATAAATCGGACGGTCTATACTACAGGATGGCAGGTACATCGTAGCTACGTCTTGAGCTTGCGTTGGTTTTCCTCGAAGAGGAGAGGGTGATGTAGCAAGTGTAGCATAAGTATTTCCCTCAGCTTTTGAGAACCAAGGTATCAATCTAGTAGGAGGCTCCTCAAAAGTCCCACGCACCTACACAAACAAACTGAGAACTCGCAACCAACGCAATAAAGGGGTTGTCAATCCCTTCAAGGCCACTTGCGAAAGTGAGATCTGATAGATATAGTATGATAAGATAAATATATTTTTGGTATTTTATAATATAGATGCAAAAAGTAAAGATGAAAATAAAAGTAGATTGAAAGCAAATATGATAAGAGATAGACCTGGGGGCCATAGGTTTCACTAGAGGCTTTTCTCGAGATAGCATAAGTATTATAGTGGGTGAACAAGTTACTGTCGAGCAATTGATAGAAAAGCGAATAATTATGAGATTATCTAGGCATGATCATGTATATAGGCATCACATCCAGAATAAGTAGATCGACTCCTGCCTGCATCTACTACTATTACTCCACACATCGACCGACTCCTGCCTGCATCTAGAATATAAAGTTCAAAAAGAACAGAGTAACGCATTAAGCAAGATGACATGATGTAGAGGGATAAACTCATGCAATATGATATAAACTCCATCTTGTTATCCTCGATGGCAACAATACAGTAAGTGTCTTGCAACCCTTTCTGTCACTGGTAAGAACACCGCAAGATTGAACCCAAAGCTAAGCACTTCTCCCATGGCAAGAAAGATCAATCTAGTAGGCCAAACCAAACTGATAATTCGAAGAGACTTGCAAAGATAACTCAATCATACATAAAAGAATTCAGAGAAGATTCAAATATTATTCATAGATAAACTTGATCATAAACCCACAATTCATCGGATCTCGACAAACACACCGCAAAAAGTGATTACATCGAATAGATCTCCACAAGAGAGGGGGAGAACATTGTATTGAGATCCAAAAAGAGAGAAGAAGCCATCTAGCTAATAACTATGGACCCGTAGGTCTGTGGTAAACTACTCACAACTCATCGGAGGGGCAAGGATGTTGATGTAGAGGCCCTCCGTGGTCGATTCCCCCTCCGGCAGAGTGCCGGCGAAGGCTCCAAGATGGGATCTCGCAGATACAGAAGGTTACGGCGGTGAAAATTGTGTTTCGTGGTGCTCCTGGATGTTTTCGGGCTACGTAGGTATATATAGGAGGAAGAAATACGTCAGTGGCCACCCGAGGGGCCCACGAGACAGGGGGCGCGCCCTACAGGGGGGCACCCTCCTATCTCGTGGCCGCCTCGGCTGCTTCTTGGCTTGCACTCCAAGTCCTCTGGATCACGTTCGTTCCAAAAATCACGCTCCCGAAGGTTTCATTCCGTTTGGACTCCGTTTGATATTCCTTTTCTTCGAAATACTGAAATAGGCAAAAAAACAGCAATACGGGCTGGGCCTCCGGTTAGTAGGTTAGTCCCAAATATGATATAATTGTGTAAAATAAAGCCCATAAACATCCAAAAAGGGTAATATAATAGCATGAAACAACCAAAAGTTATAGATACGTTGGAGACATATCAAGCATCCCCAAGCTTAATTCTTGCTCGTCCTTGAGTAGGTAAATGATAAAAAGAGAATGTTTTATGTGGAATGCTACCTAGCATAATTTATAGTGTAATTTTCTTTATTGTGGCATAAATGTTCAGATCCAAATGATTCAAAATAAAAGTTCATATTGATAAAAGAAATAGTAACACTTCAAGCATACTAATCAAAGTAATCATGTCTTCTCAAAATAACATGGCAAAAGAAAGTTCATCCCTACAAAATTATATAGTTAGGCTATGCTTCATTTTCGTCACACAAAGATGCTCCCAACTCCTATACCCCCGATGACAAGCCAAGCAATTGTTTCATACTTAAATAATCTCAAACTTTTTCAACCTTCACGCAATACATGAGCTTGAGCCATGGATATAGCACTATGGGTGGAATAGAATATGATGATGGGGATTGTGTGGAGAAGACAAAAAAGGAGAAAGTCTCACATTGACGAGGATAATCAACGGGCTATGGAGATGCCCATCAATTGATGTCAACATGAGGAGTAGGGATTGCCATGCAACGGATGCACTAGAGCTATAAGTGAATGCTCAACAAAAAGAAAACTAGTGGGTGTGCATCCAACTTGCTTGCTCACGAAGACCTAGGGCATTTGAAGAAGCCCATCGTAGGAATATACAAGCCAAGTTCTATAATGAAAAATTCCCACTAGTATGAAAAATACAACTTATGAGACTCACTATATGAAAAACATGGTGCTACTTTGAAGCACAAAATATGAGACTCACTACATGAAGAACAAGGTGCTACTTTGAAGCACAAGTGTGGAAAAAGAGATAGTAACATTGCCCTTTTTTTTCTTTTTTTTTCTTTTGGCCTTTCTTCTTTTTTTCTTTTTTTCTTTGGGCAATGCTCTAATAATGATGATCATCACACTTTCATTGATTACAACATATGAATTACAACTCAAAACTAGAACAAGATATGACTCTATATGAATGCCTCCGGCGGTGTACCGGGATGGTGCAATGAATCAAGAGTGACATGTATGAAAAATATTGCATGGTGGCTTTTCCACAAATACGATGTCAACTACATGATCATGCAATGGCAATATGACAAAAGTAACGTATGTCATGATGATGATAAACGGAACGGTGGAAAGTTGCATGGCAATATATCTCGGAATGGCTATGGAAATGCCATAATAGGTAGGTATGGTGGCTGTTTTGAGGAAGATATAAGGAGGTTTATGTGTGATAGAGTGTATTGTATCACGGGGTTTGGATGCACCGGCGAAGTTTGCACCAACTCTCAAGGTGAGAAAGGGCAATGCACGGTACCGAAGAGGCTAGCAATGGCGGAAAGGTAAAAGTGCGTATAATCCATGGACTCAACATTAGTCAAAAGAACTCATATACTTATTGCAAAAATTTAGAAGTCATCAAAAATCAAGTACTACGCGCATGCTCCTAGGGGGATAGATTGGTAGGAAAATACCATCGCTCGTCCCCGACCGCCGCTCATAAGGATGCACAAGCCAGGTACACTTCATGTTTCAAATTTGTTACACAACTTTAACCATACGTGCATGCTACAGGACTTGCTAACTTCAACACATGCATTCTTTAAATTCATAATCACCCAACTAGCATGACTTTAATATCACTACCTCCATATCTCAAAACAATTATCAAGTATCAAATTGATCATAGCATCCAATTCACTTCCTATAATAGTTTTTATTATACCCAACTTGGATGCCTACCATTCTAGGACCAATTTTATAACCATAGAAAATACCATGCTGTTCTAAATGACTCTCAAAAAGATATAAGTGAAGCATGAGAGTCTAGCAATTTCTACAAAAATAAGTCACCGCCGTGCTCTAAAAGATATAAGTGAAGCACTAGAGCAAAAACTATCAAGCTCAAAAGATATAAGTGAAGCACATAGAGTATTCTAGCAAATTCTAATCAAATAGGCTTGTCCCAAAATGTGTGTCCAGCAAGCATGATTGTGGTAAACTAAAAAGCAAACACTAATATAATACACGACGCTCCAAGCAAAACACATATCATGTGGCGAATAAAAATATAGCTCCAAGTAAAGTTACCAATGAACAAAGACGAAAGAGGGGATGCCTTCCCGGGGCATCCCCAAGCTTAGGCTCTTGCCACCCTTTATTCCAAAGTCCATAAAAGCTTTACACAAAACTTGACAACTTCACAACACAAAACTTAACAGGAAATCTTATAAGCTCCTTTAGTGAAAGAAAACAAAACCACCACATAAGTTACTGCAATGAACTCATTCTTTATTTATTTTTGTGTTAAACCTACTGTATTCCAACTTCTCTATGGTTCATAAACTATTTTACTAGCCATAGATGCATCAAAATAAGCAAACAACACACGAAAAACAGAATTTGTCAAAAACAGAACAATCTGTAGCAATCTGTAACTAACGCAAACTTCTTGAACTCTAAAAATCCTACCAAAATAAGAAGCACTGGACAATTTGTTTATTGATCAGCAGCAAAAAGAATCAATGCAAAATCACGTTTCTGTGATTTATTGATCTTTTTCTCGTGAGCGCAAAGTTTCTGTTTTTGAGCAGAATCAAATCAACTATCGTCATAGTTTATCCTATAGGTTCTACTTGGCACAAACACTAATTAAAAGATAAAAACACATCTAAACAGAGAGTAGATGCAAGATTTATTACTAAACAGGAGCAAAAGCAAAAAACAGAAAGAAAATTGGGTTGCCTCCCAACTAGCGCTATCGTTTAACGCCCCTGGCTAGGCATAAAAGTGAAGATAGATCTAAGTAGTGCCATAATAATAAGATAGATCTTGAAAACTCATCTCATATTCTCTACGTTCGTCAGCAAGTTTTCTTTGTGGCAAGGAAAAATAATCAAAAGGGCTAAATTTAGCGGGACAAAAGTCCCCAAGATCAATCTCAGGAGGAACGGGTTCCTCCTTTGGCCCTTTATAATGCACAACTAATTCATCACTAAAAGCATTATTTTGGCAAAATCTCATGAGCCTATACTCAAGAGAGTATCCTAGCTCATTATTTCGAAGAGAAAAATCATTGTTAAGTTCGGAAATTCTATCAAGCAAGACATTGGTAGGAACCTTTTTTCTAAGGTTTTCATCGAAAGCGACATAGTTCGAAGATTGAAAACGCCTAATTTCCTCTTGATCAAAGAGGACCGCCTCTATGGGAGGACGACCGACGTCCACCCTATAGTGCGCAAAGATTTCTTTGGCCTCTCTTATTATAAATCTAAACTCATGAGCCAAAAATATAGTAACATCGCGCTTAACAGAAGAATGCTCAATATTGGAAAATTCTAGAAAAATTCTTTGTATGCAAGGATGCATATGCATAAATTGTCTTTCAAGTTCAACTACAAGCATAGCAATAGCACCCGCAAGACTACTAGTTTTATGAAGAATAGAACCACCCATGGAAGGTAAAGCACCGGCACAAGTAAAGAAACGTTGAATAACACCTTTTCCAATAATGTTACCACTACCGATACGAAACTTTTTAGTATGCAAGATAGGGGGTTCTTCATCCGGAGCCTCAGAATTTTCCATGTTATCATTATTGTCCATATCGACGATAATATCCCCAATTTTAGACATAATGGCAAACAAAAGCGAGGAAGAAGAAAGCAAGCGAAAGAGAGAGAGAGATTGGGAAAGAGAGGGCGAATAAAACGGCAAGGGTGAAGTGGGGGAGAGGAAAACGAGATGCAAATGGCAAATAATGTAAATGCGAGGGAGATGGGTTTGTGATGGGTACTTGGTATGTCTTGACTTGAGCGAAGACCTCCCTGGCAACGGTGCCAGAAATCCTTCTTGCTACGTCTTGAGCTTGCGTTGGTTTTCCTCGGAGAGGAGAGGGTGATGCAACAAGTGTAGCGTAAGTATTTCCCTCAGTTTTTGAGAACCAAGGTATCAATCCAGTAGGAGGCTCCTCAAAAGTCCCACGCACCTACACAAACAAACTGAGAACTCGCAACCAACGCAATAAAGGGGTTGTCAATCCCTTCACGGCCACTTGCGAAAGTGAGATCTGATAGAGATAGTATGATAAGATAAATATATTTTTGGTATTTTATAATATAGATGCAGAAAGTAAAGATGCAAATAACAGTAGACTGAAAGCAAATATGATAAGAGATAGACCCGGGGGCCATAGGTTTCACTAGAGGCTTCTCTCGAGATAGCATAAGTATTACGGTGGGTGAACAAATTACTGTCGAGCAATTGATAGAAAAGCGAATAATTATGAGATTATCTAGGCATGATCACGTATATAGGCATCACATCCAAAATAAGTAGACCGACTCCTGCCTGCATCTACTACTATTACTCCACACATCGAACGACTCCTACCTGCATCTAGAGTATTAAGTTCACAAAGTACAGAGTAACGCATTAAGCAAGATGGCATGATGTAGAGGGACAATCTCATGCAATATTATATGAACCCCATCTTGTTATCCTCGATGGCAACAATACAATACGTGTCTTGCAACCCTTTCTGTCACTGGGTAAGAACACCGCAAGATTGAACTCAAAGCTAAGCACTTCTCCCATGGCAAGAAAGATCAATCTAGTAGGCCAAACCAAACCAATAATTCGAAGATACTTGCAAAGATAACTCAATCATACATAAAAGAATTCAGAGAAGATTCAAATATTATTCACAGATAAACTTAATCATAAACCCACAATTCATCGGATCTCGACAAACACACCGCAAAAAGTGATTACATCGAATAGATCTCCACAAGAGAGGGGGAGAACGTTGTATTGAGATCCAAAAAGAGAGAAGAAGCCATCTAGCTAATAACTATGGACCCGTAGGTCTGTGGTAAACTACTCACAACTCATCGACGGGGCAAGGATGTTGATGTAGAGGCCCTCCGTGGTCGATTCCCCCTCCGGCAGAGTGCCAGCGAAGGCTCCAAGATGGGATCTCGCGGATACAGAAGGTTACAGCGGTGGAAATTGTGTTTCGTGGTGCTCCTGGATGTTTTCGGGGTACGTAGGTATATATAGGAGGAAGAAGTACGTCGGTGGCCGCCCGAAGGGCCCACGAGACAGGGGCGTGCCCTACAGGGGGGCACCCTCCTATCTCGTGGCCGCCTCGGCTGCTTCTTGGCTTGCACTTCAAGTCCTCCGGATCACGTTCGTTCCAAAAATCACGCTCCCGAAGGTTTCATTCAGTTTGGAGTCCGTTTGATATTCCTTTTCTTCGAAATACTAAAATAGGCAAAAAAAACAGCAATACGGGCTGGGCCTCCGGTTAGTAGGTTAGTCCCAAAAATTATGGTAATGTGTAAAATAAAGCCCATAAACATCCAAAGGGGTAATATAATAGCATGGAACAATCAAAAATTATAGATATGTTGGAGACGTATCAACCGTCATCAACAACTCTGTTTTTTATAACAGTGGAGTAGAGATAGAGATAGAGACTACTACTACCAGTGTGCTGGCCCGTGCGTTGCAATTGTTCACGGGCTTGAAATATAAACACTCTAGTTTTGATATACATGTGTCAGCAGACATGACAGCTTGTCCATGGAAGTAACCACGGCGACCATCATGTTTCTTGTTTCTACCACTGCCACACCCACACACGATTCCCATGACGCTGCTCCAACCCACGACATGACGTCCCTCGACGTGCGCCTCATCCCTCTCGGCCCCACCGCTCCTCTACCTTTGTGTGCATGACATGCGGGCCAGCTGAACAACGATGACCATCAACTTTCTACCACAGCCACACCCGATTTGAAGCGGTTTGCCTGCTCTGCTCCTATGCTCTGATCCGTACTCCCGCACCATCGAATTTTCATCCAACGGCTATGACACATTTTGTCCCGGGCATCAATCCCCTGCTGGAGTACTTCTGTACTACAGGTAGTACCCGCCGGTGTGGCCATCTACGCCTCATAATGCCCCGACGCCCAGCTGTGGCACCCTCTCCACGGCCACGCCACAACCGGCCGGTTCATCTCGAGTGAGTGAGTCGCGAACCACACCACCACCATTAGAATGACATGTGGGCCAGCCGCATTTAAGGTCCGCATGTCATTGACTCATAGGCCAGTGCACTAAGCCACTGAAGCTCGGTCCAGTGGGCCACGAGAGGGAAATGTAACTCCTGCAACAGACTTTGTGGTGCTCCTGTAGTACGAGCTCATGCAAAACCCGGAATTTGTTTCTTCTACTACGAACTAGTAGTATACACGTGCATTGCACGCATGAGATTCTGGTGGTTTGTGCATTATGCTTAAGGTCATATTTGTTTTGCAGCCTAAGGTTGCCATGCCTAAGCTTAGGCGTGCCACAATATCTTAGGTATGTGCTTGGTTCATTGCCACACTTGTGGCTTGCCACACTATTCTAGCTACATGCTCCACATGTCATAGACTCAACTTCTTGCCAAGTCTTGCCACACTTGTGGTGGCCATTTTGTTAGCCACACTTTTTATGGCAGCCACACTTTGCCTAAGCTTAGTTTTGGCAAAGTTAGTCATGAACCAAACAGACCCTAAGTTCAACCATGGAGTCTTCTAGATTCTACATGTGGCAGAATCTGGTGGAATGTAGATGATATCCAACGGCCAGTAGTGCTCGGAATTGCCATCTTTGTACCGTCGGATTGGCTTCATCCAACGACCAACTTTCAAAGTTATTCACACACTATATAGGGGTATAGATATAGATGTGCCGGCCCGTGCGTTGCAATGGATCTAAAGTATATCTATTTAGTGGAGTGCACTCTAAGCACATTATCTATTTATTTTTCTCTAACCTTTCATAGCCATGCAACCAAGCCACATACGCTTCATGGGTCCCCCCCCCCCCACATCATATTATTCATACTACGTTGACTGAAAAAAGATAAATCACCCAAAACAAGATCTTCCCTTTTTTGTTCCTACGACGTTGTGCCGTGCACGTACCTAGTTGTATAGTGCTAGTACTAGTTGTATAGTACAAACTTGGTACTAGTAGGACTAGTAGTACGGAAAGCTCCTACTCTATCAACGAGCCCCATCTGACACTAAATTTCTTGGCTTCCGTGCGACAGCTAGATCTTCCCCTCGTTTCTGTTTTCCAACCCGGCGGCAGGCGGGGTGCGGTTTGCCAATAGTCGGTTTGCTCAACGACGGTATCACATGAAAGTGAAAATGCTAGGCAACATGCCTTCCCTAAGCTATTGGCGTGCCGGACAGGCCGTGGAGTAGTCCCGATTCCCGGGCCTGTGGGGGTGCGACGCGAACGCAGCATGCCTTTTCCTTTTACCAGTAATGTGCCTATGCGTTGCGACGGATCCAAAGTAGTAGAATAGTAGTACTTGTTCACAAACTTGAAAGAAATCACTCTTGTTTTGATATACTCCTAATATATTACTTTTCACTCAAAATATATTTCTCGGGTTGTTTTGATGAGGTGAGGGAGGGATGTGGTTGTTTTCAAGATAGTAAGGGGTTTTCTACAAATTGGAGTAGAGAAGTGGGCTATTGTTGCAAAAATGCCACAACTTACCTCACAACCATTATATGCAGATCTAATGGTCCGAAACGACGGATGGCAGACACACCACCATCACCAACTAAGTCTTTTATAGGAGTAGGAATAGAGAAACATGTATAAATTATAACATTTGGTTCTCCTTCTTGGCATGACCGATAGACAGAAATAACGATTGGAAACGCTAGGGCGGGGCTATTTCCGCCAGATAAGCAGGGTACGTAGTAGCTAGGTTGGCGCATCATCGGTTTTCTCACATGCGGCCCGACATGTTCTAATGTTTCTAGCAAGAAGCCCGCGCGTTGCACGAAGTTCATGTAAAAGGTAAGCACAACTTCTAAATTGATGGATGGGGTACTAGTTACAGTGATGCATATAATTAAGCAAAGGGATCGCACATGTCAGTATTGACTAGTACGGGAATGCAATAGCACAATAAAAAATAAGGCCACGATGATGCGATTGTAGTGGTGGTTACAGGACACAAGAAGAAAGATGCATCCATCAATGTACGACCTCCTCCTCCTCAACTTAGTGTGCCGGGCCACCAGGGTTCTTCTCAGCAAAGGCATGCAAGGCTTCCAACCGGTTGAGGAAGGCCAACATTGTACACAATTTGCTCATACACGTGGGTGTGTAGGTCGATGAATTCTTGTAGGGCGAGGCGCCTCGCGGTGAGCGCGACCTCTAGGTGGACATTCTTCGTGGCGTCAGCAGGCAAACGCAGGGCTACCAGTGCTTGAAAGAGGTTCTGGCCATGGAAGCCGATTAGGGTGTCAGGGAATGAGGAGCCCGGGTATGCGGGCTGGAGGAGTACGATGATGTCGTACATGAGCTTCTTGAGGACGTTGAACTTGTTGGTGGTGGCAACGATCATATGGTCCAACTAAGAGTCGTAGTTGGCATCGACGGCGGCCATCCACCAGCCGGTCACCAACACCATCTGGAGACGATCCTCGGCGCCATGCCGCAGGCCGGCGTCGTGGACCATCTCGCATAGCCGTTGGCCGCTCGCGCACATCGCCACCGTGGGTCTGGAGTGAGCACTTTTGCACTTAGTTTAGGTGCTTAGGCAAACGCTTAGGTGCGTATGATGTGGTAGGTGCATTGGATTGTAGGGGCACCTTTATATGAGTGCAAACTGCGTTGCATTCACATCGTGCAACCTCTTTTCCTGGTCCTCCTCCCATTACTTCCCTCATGCATTAATTTAAGGAGGATGCATTGCCCATTCAACATTTCGGGAACCGCTACCCCATCCCTCGTCTGCATTAAAGCCGTATCCGGAACTGCATCACCCGCTGTCACATCGAATTGTACTATGCCTGCTGCACGCCCAGTTGAACACGCCTCCTCGCCTCCATCAAACCCCTCCATTAAACCCGCATGCAAACCGAGAAACCTACTCCGTCCACACATCCATTCATAAGCAGGCCGAAATTAAACGCAACACCGGCCGAGCTCCTCCCGTGCGCCCTTAGTTTAGACGAGGCCAGACGCCATCCAAGCTCCTATCATCCGCCCTCTATTTAAACGAGGCCAGATAGACAACGGACAAGAATCGCACCCCTCCGTTGCTCCCCCATCTCCTCCTTCACCATTTTCTCCACTCTTCCGATGGCTTTTAAGGAGCCTTTCTCTGGCATACTACCTGGCTGGGTGGCCCGCCGAGCCCTTCGGATATGGGCGTGGCCGCTCAGTGCTTCACCAACCTCGCTTGGCCCGACGGAGCCAGTTGCCACCCCAAGCAGGCACGTGGTTCAGCAACTCGCCGCTCCAGTTCAGCTCGATGAGGGGTGGCGAGTTGCTTCACGCCGGCACGGCGGTGAGCACGACGGTACGGGCGTCGTTGGTGCCGCGTCGTACCATGCCACCAGTGTCTGCAGTGACTGCGCCTCCCGTGTCTGTGGACGCGCCTCCCGTGCCTGCGGTAGCGGCATGCATGCATAGACAAAAGCCGGGTGTGTAGACAACATTGAGTCGGTGGCCAGCTTCTCTGGGTCTGCTGCCATCATTAAGGAGAAGTAGAACACGGGAGGCCTCCGCCACTTAGGTCCCATGAAGGCCACCGCTGAGGCGACGACTGCCCATTCAGGTGGTTTCTTTGCTGCTTCGTCTCTTCCAAGGACCTTTGTCGACCCCGCAAGTGTCTGTCGAACATGAGGAAGATAAAGGGTCCGCGAGCAGCCATTTAGTACAGTAGCAAAATAAGTATATATTAAATAAGTAATATATAATATAAATATACCCCTATATAGTGTGTGAATAACTTTGAAAGTTGGTCGTTGGATGAAGCCAATCTGACGGTACAAAGATGGCAAATCCGCGCAATATTGGCCATTGGATATCATCTACATTCCACCAGATTCGGCCTCATGTAGAATCAAGAAGACTCCATGGTTGAACTTAAGCATAGTGCACAAACCACAAGAATCTCATGCATGCAATCCACGTGTACCTTACTAGTATAATATAAAAATATAAAGTTAAAGACATAATTCGAACTCAGATCATCACATTGCGAGCATCTGGCGCTAACCAGTCCAGCACATTTTTTTGTAGACCATGCTGGAGATATATCTCCATGTCTACTCTTATACTCCATTCGTTCCTAAATATTTGTCTTTTTCAGATTTCGAATGGACTACCACATACGGATGTGTATGTAGAAATATTTTAGAGTGTAGATTCACTCATTTTGCTCTGTATTAGTCACTTGATGATGGTGTGCGTGCCATCCTGCAATATAGGCCGTCAGATTTATATCTAACATACAGGAAGGAAACTGTGGCAATTTTGCAAAAATATACCCACACCCCTCTCCAAGTTCACAAATAAGGCCTTCCCTCGTTCATCCTTTCTCTCACAAGATAAACTACTCATATAAATGCATCTTGATATTCCATGCAACGTACAGGCATCTAGCTAGTTTCTTTTAAAATAGTTACTGCGATAATTGGGTTGATGTGATATATTTTATGTCTGCCCCAAATGATTTCAGATTCATTAGTAGTAACAAAGAAAAGGTTGGCTTGTTAATTAACAAAAAATAGGGTGAAAACTATCACATGAGGCTGGTAAAAATGAGGCACACTGGGTTCAGCGTCATCGTCACTACAGCTGTGCATGCGCGAGAAGTCTACATATCGAGGGGGCTATGGAGAAAAAAGGCGTATCGAGTGTGTCTGAGCGAGGCACAGAGACACAATGTTTGATAGAAAAACCAATTGACAGATTAAGATCAGATCGAGTTGTAACCCTTTTACTGTCATTGTTGGGGTGGGGGGAGGGAGAGGGAGAGAAAGACATATCGAGAGTGTGCGCGGTAGACACAAAGGCACAACTAGCTAGTGTGTGTGCATGTGTGTGTGTTTCAAAGAGGAGTAGATAGATTACTATCAATATCAAGGTGCCACCCTACTCCTTCGGTGTCGGGTAGTGTGTGTGTGTGTGTGTGTGTGTGTGTGTTTGAGAGAGAAGCCAGTCGATAGATTAGTATCAAGATCAAGGTGTCACCCTACTCCTTTGGTGTTGAGAAGTGTGGGGGGGGGGCAGTGACACTTACATATCTCAACTCTTATAAAAAACAGAGTTTGTGATGATGGTGTTCCTGCCATCCTGCAATATAGGCCATCCGATTTATATCCGACGAATAAGAAGGAAACTATGGAAATTTTGCAAAAATATACCCACACCCCTCTCCACATTTGCAAATAAGGCATTCGCTCATTCATCCTTTTCTCCCACAAGATAAACTACTCATACACATGCATCTTGATGTTCCGTGCAACGCATGGGCATATTGCTAGTAGGGAAAAGGAGTTTGTGTGACACATATCTAGCTATATTAAGGGATAGGTAGATAGCATGTGTTTGAGGCATACTTAAAGCATCACGAAGATAAACAAACGGTGTGCATGCAAGTGCCAGAAAAAATGAAGCGAGACACAATGTGTACGCGCTCGCGTGTGTGTGTGTGTGTGAGAGAGACAAAGACATAATTATACTTTGAGACATTAGTGGCCGTGGGTGGGCGGAATTAAAGGGGTGGGCCTGTTCACAGAGAGAGCGTGTGTGTTTCTATGTGAGAGACTTGTAGGACGGGGTAGAAAGATGAATTCTTACCTTTACGGAGGGAGAGAAATACACGAAGTGCGCATGTGTCATTCCGATTCCCACATGGAAATGAGATATGTATGCGTGTGAGAGAGATTGCACAATTCATTCACGTATCACTATCTAGTGATCGTGGACTTGCATCGCTTGAACATAAATCAATATCTACTTTGTATCGTGGCCAAAGGTACAATATCGATTCCACGCTATAAAGATTGTACACTCACAGATCACATTTTGTCTATCTAAATAAACCTTTTCAGTTGTGCATGCCAAAGTTACAGTGATGTTTGTTCAAACAACCAATGTAGCTATCATGTACATGCACCATTGTTACTCTTGCATTAAAATTCATTAGTCTTGATGATTTAAGGTTCTATTATGAAGTAATATATGTAATATTCATATATTAATTCAACGGGTACGCAATTTATGAAGGCTATGTAATCATATGAGGTAACACTTTTAAGTAGCAGAGTACAATATCCATTCCTTTTGTGGGACTACAATATCCATTTCTTTTTGTGCGCCTCTACACAAACATGTCAATGCATCATGTTTAAAGTAAATAACCAATGGCACTAAATTATCTATTTACACGAGAAATACATAGGCTGAGCATTTGATCCCTTTTTTGTGAACGCACCTCTACACCCATACGATTGGCCGCGCCCGTGTGAACATCCAAGTTATCGGCGCATCATCCCGAGTTATTGTCTTTTTTCTCGGGTGGACTTCACACCAGTTATTAACTGCTGATGCGTGCCCCGTGTACACACTCTCGCATGACCTTCCTGCTAGCACGGTCGAAAATTAGTTGAAACTAGATACGAATGATCCCGCGGGCGGCAAAATCTGCCGCCTCCGTCTAAAATTTCCGCCACTTAGTCTTTAGCATGTGAACTTCCCCTTTTGTCCTTGGTGCACGGAGACCAATAGTTACAATACCGCCCTCCTCTACATAATAGGTCGGGGATGCTTTGGTAACTTCCGGTTTCCCCCACAACACGGCACCCCCATTTCCTCTCCCCCTCCCTCAAAAACGACTAACTCCACATCACCAGAGCATCTTACATCACGCCGTCCATACTTTATCAACCTTTCTACCCCTCCCCTCTCGAAACCCTAGACTACTCATCCACCGGCGTACCAGAGCCCATTCACTGCCAGCGGCGTCCACGTTGCCGGATCTGCTTCTCCGGCCGCATATACCCCTCCCACGTCCCCTATAAACAAGTTGAAAGTGCAACTATCCCTAGGTAGTTTTGGTAATTCATAACAACATATAGCTCATTGAGCTAATGCTATTCCAAGACTATTATTTCAGGAAAGCTCAATGAATGGCATGGCATGGATGATGAAAGTGGATCCCTCAAAATACTAAGGACAAGGGATTGGCTCAAGCTCAAAAGCTCAAGACTCTTCATTTTACATTTTAGTGATCCAAGACCACATTGAGTCTATAGGAAAAGCCAATACTATCAAGAAGGGATGAGGTGTTGCTTAATGAGCCTCTTGCTTCATGTGCTTACTGATATGCTCCAAAACCTTCAACTATTTTCACACATCCACAAATGACCTAAACCTAAAGCCAAAATCAGTCGCACCGATTCTTTCAATCCGGTGCCACCGATTCCAAAAGTCATAGCCACTGCCACAAACCCTAAGCAAATCGGTCTTACCGATAGGGATCTCGGTCTCACAGAGATGGGATTGTAACCTCTCTGTTTGCCTTCGTAACGTTTCAGTCTAACCGAAGTGAGAGATCGATCCCACCAAGATTGCAATGTAAACTCTCGGTTTCCTTTTTGTAACATTTTGATCTCACCGAAAAGAGCAAATCGGTCCCACCGAGTTTACCTGACCAACTCTCTGGAAAGCTTATTACAAAAATCGATCTTACCGAGTTTGTGTAATCGGTCTTACCAAGATTAAGTTATGCCCTAACCCTAACCGAATCGGTCTCACCGAGATGCATGTCGGTCCCATCGAAAAGCACTAACGGTCACTAGGTTTACTAAATCAGTCCGACCGAGTTTAACTATTCGGTCCCACCGAGTTTGGTAAATTGTGTGTAACTGTTAGATTTTGTGTGGAGGCTATATATACCCCTCTACCTCCTCTTCATTCGTGGAGAGAGCCATCAGACTAAACCTACACTTCCAACTTACCATTTCTGAGAAAGAACCACCTACTCATGTGTTGAGGCCAAGATATTCCATTCCTACCATATGAATCTTGATCTCTAGCCTTCCCCAAGTTTCTTTCCACTTAAACCCTCTTTCCACCAGATCCAAAATCCTATGAGAGAGAGTTGAGTGTTGGGGAGACTATCATTTGAAGCACAAGAGCAAGGAGTTCATCATCAACGCACCATTTGTTACTTCTTGGAGAGTGGTGTCTCCTAGATTGGCTAGGTGTCACTTGGGAGCCTCCGACAAGATTGTGGAGTTGAACCAAGGAGTTTGTAAGGGCAAGGAGATCGCCTACTTCGTGAAGATCTACCGCTAGTGAGGCAAGTCCTTCGTGGGCGACGGCCATGGTGGGATAGACAAGGTTGCTACTTCATGGAACCTTCGTGGGTGGAGCCCTCCGTGGACTCGCGCAGCTGTTACCCTTCGTGGGTTGAAGTCTCCATCAACGTGGATGTACGATAGCACCACCTATCGGAACCACGCCAAAAACATCTGTGTCTCCAATTGCGTTTGAATCCTCCAAACCCTTCCCTTTACTTTCTTGCAAGTTGCATGCTTTAATTTCCGCTGCCTATACACTCTTTGCATGCTTGCTTGTATTGTGTGATGATTGCTTGACTTGTCCTAGAATAGCTAAAATCTGCCAAACTCTAAAATTGGGAAAAGGTTAAGTTTTTATTGGTCAAGTAGTCTAATCACCTCCTGAGGGAGTTCCGGACTAGGGGGTGTCCGGATAGCCGAACTATCATCATCGGCCGGACTCCAAGACTATGAAGATACAAGATTTAAGACTTCGTCCCGTGTCTGGATGGGACTTTCCTTGGCGTGGAAGTCAAGCTTGGCGATACGGATATGTAGATCTCCTACCATTGTAACCGACTCTGTGTAACCCTAGCCCTCTCCGGTGTCTATATAAACCGGATGGCTTTAGTCCATAGGACGAACAACAATCATACCATAGGCTAGCTTCTAGGGTTTAGCCTACTTGATCTCGTGGTAGATCCACTCTTGTAACACACATCATCAATATTAATCAAGCAGGACATAGGGTTGTACCTCCATCAAGAGGGCCCGAACCTGGGTAAAACATCATGTCCCTTGTCTCCTGTTACCATCCGCCTAGACGCACAGTTCGGGACCCCCTACCCGAGATCCGCCGGTTTTGACACCGACATTGGTGCTTTCATTGAGAGCTCCTCTATGTCGTCACCGATAGGCTCGATGGCTTCTTCGATCATCATCAATGACGCGGTCTAGGGTGAGACCTTTCTCCCCGGACAGATCTTCGTATCCGGCGGCTTCGCACTGCGGGCCAATTCGCTTGGCCAACTAGAGCAGATCGAAAGCTACGCCCCTGGCCGTCAGGTCAGATTTGGAAGTTTGAACTTCACGGCTGACATCCGCGGGGACTTGATCCTCGATGGATTCGAGCCACAGCCGAGCGTGCCGCACTGTCACGGCGAGCATGATTTCGCTCTGCAGCCGGACAGTACCCTGGAGGTCGCACTCGAGCCCGCTCCGATCTTCAATTCGGAGCCGGCTGCGCAGGTCGAGGACGGATGGCTAGACACCGCCTCGGGGGCTGCAACCTCTACGGCGATAGAGCCGAACAATGACCTTGTCCCTCATGAAGCTCGTGACTCCGAGGTGCCGGACTCCTTGCCGGACTCCGAACCTCCCGCGCCCCCTCCGATCGGATCTGATTGGGCGCCAATCATGGAGTTCACCGCAGCGGACATCTTTCAACACTCACCTTTTGGCGACATCTTGAGTTCGCTAAAGTATCTCTCGTTATCAGGAGAGCCCTGGCCGGACTGCGGTCAGGACGGTTGGGATGCGGACGACGAAGAAATTCAAAGCCCACCCACCACCCACTTGGTAGCCACTATCGACGATCTAACCGACATGCTAGACTACGACTCCGAAGACATCGACGGTATGGACGACGATGCCGGAGACGACCAAGAACCAGCGCCCACCGGGCACTGGAAAGCCACCTCATCATATGACATATACATGGTGGATATCCCAAAGGATGGGAATGGCGAAGGAACAGCGGAGGATGACCCCTCCAAGAAACAGCCTAAGCGCCGGCATCAGCGGCGCCGCTCTAAATCCCGCCACAGCAAGAATGAAGATTCCGGCACCGGAGATAATAATACACCGGACAGTGCCGAAGACAACCCACTCCTGCAAGATCCAGCGCAGGAGGACGGAGACGCCAGCCCTGATGAGAGAGCGGCAGAAGAAGGGGTAGAGGATTATATGCCTCCCTCCGGAGACGAGGCAAGCCTCGACGATGATGAATTCGTCGTTCCTGAGGATCCCGTCGAACAAGAGCGTTTCAAATGCAGGCTTATGGCCACGGTGAACAGCCTCAAGAAAAAGCAGCAACAGCTTAGAGCTGATCAAGATCTGGTAGCCGACAGATGGACTGAAGTCCTCGCGGCCGAAGAGCATGAGCTCGAACGCCCCTCCAAAAGCTACCCTAAACGCAAGCTACTCCCCCGATTAGAGGAGGAAGTGTATGAACCTGCATCGCCAGGAGACAATACGGCTGACCGACCACCCCGTGGTCGTGACAGAAAGGCCCCTAGGCCCTTCACTAGAACCGTACCCCGGCATCGCTCGAAGAGCACAAAGCCACAGGGGAACGCTCCGGACTTGCGAGATATATTGGAGGATAAGGCAACACAATCAAGATCGATCTATGGATCGCATGGGCACCCCATGATACGTGACGACAACCGTCGCGCCGGACACAGTAAGTCCGGCCGGGCCGAACAAAACAGACAAAGCTCTTTTGAGCTCCGTCGTGATATCGCCCAGAACAGAGGCGCCGCACACCCACTATGCTTCACAGATGAAGTAATGGATCATCAAATCCCCGAAGGTTTAAACCTGTGAATATTGATTCTTACGATGGCACAACAGACCCCGCGGTTTGGATCGAAGACTATCTCCTTCACATCCACATGGCCCGCGGTGACGATCTTCACGCCATCAAATATCTCCCCCTCAAGCTTAAAGGACCAGCCCGGCATTGGCTTAACAGCTTGCCAGCAGAGTCAATTAGGAGTTGGGAAGACCTGGAAGCCGCATTCCTCGACAATTTCCAAGGCACGTATGTGCGACCACCAGACGCTGATGACCTAAGCCACATAATTCAGCAGCCAGACGAATCGGCCAGACAATTCTGGACACGATTCTTAACCAAGAAAAACCAAATCGTCGACTGTCCGGATGCGAAGGCCCTCGCGGCCTTCAAGCACAATACCCGCGACGAGTGGCTTGCCCGGCACCTGGGACAGGAAACGCCGAAATCCATGGCAGCCCTCACATCACTCATGACCCGCTTCTGCGCGGGTGAGGACAGCTGGCTAGCACGCAACAACAACCTCATCAAAAATTCTGGCAGTCTGGATATCAAGGACCGTAATGGCAGGTCGCGTCATAACAAAAACAAACGCCGCATTAACGACGACAATAGTGAGGATACGACAGTTAATGCCGGATTCATAGGCTCTAAACCCGGTCAGCGGAAAAAGCCATTCAAAAGAACTACTCCGGGTCCGTCCAATTCGGACCGAATACTCGACCGCTTGTGCCAGATACACGACACCCCCGAAAAGCGAGCTAACCACACCAACAGGGACTGTTGGGTATTCAAGCAGGCAGACAAGTTAATTGCCGAAAACAATGACAAGGGGCTGCATAGCGATGACGAGGAAGAGACCCGACCGCCGAACAATAGAGGACAGAAGGGTTTCCCCCCACAGGTGCGGATGGTGAACATGATATAAGCAACGCACATACCCAAAAGAGAGCGGAAGCGTGCACTCAGGGATGTATACGCGATGGAGCCAGTTGCCCGAAAGTTCAATCCATGGTCCTCCTGCCCGATCACTTTTGACCGAAGGCACCACCCCACCAGCATCCGCCACGGCGGATTCGCCGCATTGGTCTTAGACCCAATCGTCGATGGATTTCACCTCACCAGAGTCCTGATGGATGGCGGCAGCAGCCCGAACCTGCTTTATCAAGATACAGTGTGCAAAATGGGCATAGACCCCTCAAGGACTAAACCTACCAAGACGACCTTTAAAGGCGTCATACCAGGTGTAGAAGCCAATTGTACAGGCTCAGTTACACTGGAAGTGGTCTTTGGATCCCCGGATAACTTCCGAAGCGAGGAGTTAATCTTCGACATAGTTCCGTTCCGCAGCGGCTATCATGCCCTTCTCGGACGTACCACATTTGCAAAGTTAAACGCGGTGCCGCACTACGCATACCTCAAGCTTAGGATGCCAGTCCCTCGAGTCATCACGGTCAACGGAAACACCGAACGTTCTCTCCGCACGGAGGAACATATAGCGGCTCTCGCGACAGAAGTACAATGCAGCCTCTTAAGGCAATTCTCGAGTCCAGCCGTTAAGCGGCCGGACACAGCTAAGCGCGCCCGGAGTAACCTACAACAAGACCACCTGGCACGTTCCGAGCATGCGTAGCAGTGCGGCCCCAACCCCAGCCCCTGTAAAACGTCAAGACAGGTCCTTCGCGTACACCATTATGCTCTGAAGATACCATGGGCATGGGGAGAGGGGCGCGACCACGATAGGCCAAGACTGCGGCTCAACCACACCAGGGGCTCTCAAGTGTGTCGTTCTTTTTTTTCTCTTTTTCCTTTTTATTTTTACCCACAGGACTCCGTTCGTCAGAGGCGCTGTCCGGCAGTAGACCCGCCGAACTCACGATGCAACAGCCAGGGAAGAAGAAAGGCTACAACGAATATCTAGGTGGTCTCCATTACGAGCATTAAATCTGTTTTATGCACCATTCCGCAGCCTACCCCTGGAGGCGGACATGTTTAACAGTCCCATCCCTTGCTTATCGCACCATTTGTATCGTTCTGCACTTACAGCAGTTTTTCCTGAATAAGTAATGTAGCACCCTTTTGCTTCAAATTGCATTTCTCCTTTATACATATGTTCATTTCTGACATGTCGCATCCGTACGTTTTGGTACGGCTAAATACACCAGGGGCTTATGTTTCCCGCATCATGGTGTGATAAGTCTGAACACTTTCACAAGTGCGGCACCCTGAACTTATAGCATTATATGCATCGGCTCCGAATCATGTCTTGGGTTAATAGTCGGGTTTGCCCGGCTCCCATGTTTTGGTACCTTACGTTCCGTTGTATCGGCTAAGGTAGCACTGGGAGAACCACTGCGATTGCGCCCCGGTTGAGCTGGGCGAGCGCCTCAGTGGAGAAAGCTAAAACTGACCGTCATGATGAGGCGAGAGCTGGTCGCTGTTCGAGAGGTTTCTTGCGAGTCCTTAAAGACTTATGCCGCTTAGAGCGAGGAGCCGACTTTGTCCGGCCCAGGCGTGGATAGCGCCCCAAATTCGTCCTTCCGAAGACTAGGGGCTTCGCCGGAATTTAAAATTATAGAATTCTATGGCTAAGTGAGAGTGTTCAAGCATTATAAGTCCGGTTGCCTTGTTCGTTGTGTTGAGCGCCTCCCTAGATGGACCCAAATATGGGAACAAGAGTGCTCAAATTTATCGCGAACACCCCAGCTCTCGTGGCATGGGGGCTGAAGCCGACGACTTGCCATCTCTCAGATTTGATAAACAGCCGCACAGAAGGTAATATTTTAAATTAAAAAGCGTTGCTTAGCGCAAATGAACTAAGTTTTCAGCGCACAGGATAACAAAATGCGAGTCTACTCAAATATTACATCTTTGGAGCACTCACCCGCAATAGTGCGGGCGCCCTTCAGCACACTCTTATAATACATCTTGGGCGTGCGATGCTCCTTGCCCTGCGGTGGCGGGTCCGTCACGAGCTTCTGGGCATCCATCTTGCCCCAGTGCACCTTTGCGCGGGATAGGGCCCGACGGGCACCTTCAATACAGGCGGAGTGCTTGATAACTTCAACCCACGGGCACGCATCAACCAGCCGCCGCACCAGGCCGAAGTAGCTCCCAGGCATGGCCTCCTTACGCCACAGCCGAACTATCAGGTCCTTCATGGCCTATTCGGCCGCCTTGTGGAGCTCGACCAGCTGCTTCAGCTGGTCGCTAAGGGGCACCGGATGTCCGGTCTCAGCATACTGAGACCAGAAAACCTTCTCCGTCGAGCTCCCCTCCTCGGCCCGGTAGAACGCGGCAGCATCGGACACGCTGCGAGGAAGATCTGCGAACGCTCCTGGAGAGCTCCGAATTCGGGTAAGTAACAGGTAATTAACACTCACATGCTTACTTTGCATGAAAAATGCCTTACCCGCTACTATTTTCTTCAATGCCTCGATTTCCTGGAGGGCCTTGTAGGCTTTGGCCTTAGCGGCTTTGGCACTCTCAAGAGCCGTTGCAAGCTCAAACTCTCGAGTCTTCGGGTCACGCTCCAGGCTCTCATGGTTTTTCGCGAGATCCTGGAGCTCTTGTTGTACCTCCGCCACCCGCCCTCTTGCTTCTCTCGCTCGGTGCGCTCCGCGGCCGCATTGCGTTTGGCCACGGCCACCGCCTCTTTCAGTGTCGCCACCTCGTTAGTGGCCCCTGCAATACCCACGTTATCCTTGTCATTCTTTTTGCAACCAAAATCATTTTCTGTAAGGTACAATTTTAATAAGGTGTTACTCACCTTGCTTGTCCTCGAGCTGCTTCTTGGCACGACCGAGCTTGTTCTCGGACCGCTCGAGGCTTTCCTTCAAAGTATTGACCTCCACAGTCAGTGCGGCAGAGGTTAGCAACGCAGCCTGCAATCCCATATTGACATATTTTTATGACTCATGCGTATATCTTCTTAAGATCCTCAGTCCCGCTTTTCTTTCCGAACACTGAACCGAGCATCAGGGGCTACTGTCTATGTGGTACTATTTTACATATATCTAAATTCTTACCTCAAAGCCTGTTAGAAGGCTGCTGCAGGCTTCGGTCAGCCCGCTCTTGGCGAGCTGCACCTTCTGAATCACCGCACTCATAACAGTGCGGTGTTCCTCTTTGATGGAGGCGCCATTAAGCGCCTCCAGCAAGCTATCCGGCGCCTCCGGTTGGACGGAGGCTGCCAGCATCACGGTCTTGCCCTTCTTACGAAGGGGCCGCCCGCCGGACTCCGGAGCCACTATGGGATCCGGAGCTGAGTCCGGTGCAAAGTCCGGGAGGTTGTCCTGCGACACCTCCGGGGCCTCCTCCTCCTGGCGGGTCCCTTCCCGGGATCCCACCTCGGCATCGTCCATGTCACGGGGTGTGGAGGCGGTCGGAAGAGAATCCATATCCGACGCACCTAAGGACCCGCTCGATGAAGCGGGAAGATCGTCCTTGGGAGGACTGCAGGGTTGTATGCGGCATTAGAAAGACATTGTGTGACAAAAAATAAAAACCATGAAGTTATTCGGGAGTCCGGATACTCACGATCTCGCCAGGGGCTTGGCCCTTGGAGGCCAGTCCTCGTCGTCGTCACTGGTGTTGGCAGAGCAGTCCGGGGGAAGAGTTTTTCCCTTCTTGGACCCTTCGGCCTCCCTCGTTGGGGAGGCCTTCCTTTTCTTCTCTCCCCCCTCTGGGGGAGAGGCTTTCTTCTTCTCCTCACCTTGGTGAGAGGAGTCGGCCTCGGAGTCATCATCCGATAGCACCTGAAAACGGGAACTCTTCCGAGTCCACGTGGCCTTCTTCTTGGCCTTCTTCTCCGGCACCACGTGGGGTGCCGGAGCTAGCAGCCCCGTTAGGCGGGCGTCCGCTGGGTCCTCTGGCAACGGGTCCGGATAGATAGTCTGTTCGGCCTTCGCCAGCCAGTCCTGTCAAAGGTAAAGGTAGTTTAGATCCCGCATAGAGTCAAACTATGGAAATCGAGCATTCCGTAAAGGACAAAATCACTTACCTCGTCAACCGGACGCTGCAAGCTGAATCCGCGATCTTCGGTAGCGGATGCGGGAGCCTCGACGCCCTTGAACAGCACCTTCCAGACATCTTCGTACGTAGTGTCGAAGAGCCCACTCAGAGTCTGGTGTTGCGCTGGATCGAACTCCCACATGTTGAAACCCCGTCGTTGGCACGGGAGAATCCGGCGGATGAGCATGACCTGGACTACGTTGACAAGCTTGAGCTTCTTGTCCACCAGCTTTTGGATACAGGCTTGGAGTCCGGTCAGCTCCTCCGAATCACCCCAGATCCGGCCACTCTCTTTCCAGGAGGTGAGCCATGTAGGGATGCCGGATCTGAATTCGGGGGCCGCTGCCCATTCAGGGTCACGCGGCTCGGTGTTGTAGAACCACCCCGATTGCCACCCCTTAATGGTTTCCACGAAAGTGCCCTCCAGCCAAGTAACGTGGGACATCCTGCCCACCATGGCGCCTCCGCACTCCGCTTGGCTGCCCTTCACAACCTTCGGCTTGACGCTGAAGGTCTTGAGCCACAAACCGAAGTGGGGCTAGATGCAGAGGAAGGCCTCGCACACGACGATAAACGCCGAGATGTTGAGGATGAAATTCGGGGCCAGATCATGGAAATCCAGGCCGTAGTAGAACATGAACCCCGGACAAAGGGATGAAGTGGGAAGCCCAGTCCGCGGAGGAAATGCGGAAGAAATACTACCCTCGCATGGGGCCTGGGGGTGGGGATGAGCTCTCCCTCGTCGGGGAGCCGGTGCGCGATGTTGCTGGACAAATATCCGGCGTTGCACAGCTTCTGGATCTGCCCCTCCGTGACGGAGGAGGCCATCCACTTGCCTCCCGCTCCGGACATAGTTGGAGAAGTTTGAGGTGAGAAGTGCGGACTTGGGTGCTGGAGCTCGAGTTCGCGGAGTTGGATAAGCCAAGGAGGAAGAAGGCGCAGGTAAAAGGGTTGGATCTTTATCCCCTTATATGGGCGGACACAAACATGCGTCCTCACCGGCCTGATAAAACTCGCTTATCCCCCAAGCGCAGCAATCAATGGTGCGGTTGGGTTATCCACGTCCGTATTGATGGGAATCCCGAAATAAGGGGAACACGATCTCTGCTTCGACAAGATGTGCCAAGGAAACCGCTTCGCTAAACGCGCTGAGGTGGTACAATAAAAAAAATTCTAGTAAAGGCTTGGTAGTGGTGTGACGTCACGCCGTAAAATACGTCAGCAGATTGAACTTGTGTAATATTATTCTCTCTACGGTGGTGCGTGGAATTTATTTTTGCAGAGCCGGACACTATCCTGGTGTTCACAATCTTCTATAAATTATTCGGAGGAAGAACCCGCCTTGCAATGCCGAAGACAACATGCGCGTCGGACTCGTTGTCATTGAAGCCTGGTTCAGGGGCTACTGAGGGAGTTCCGGACCAGGGGGTGTCCGGATAGCCGAACTATCATCATTGGCCGGACTCCAAGACTATGAAGATACAAGATTGAAGACTTTGTCCCGTGTTCGGATGGGACTTTCCTTGGCGTGGAAGGCAAGCTTGGCGATACAGATATGTAGATCTCCTACCATTGTAACCGACTCTGTGTAACCCTAGCCCTCTCCGGTGTCTATATAAACCGGATGGCTTTAGTCCATAGGAGGAACAACAATCATACCATAGGCTAGCTTCTAGGGTTTAGCCTCCTTGATCTCGTGGTAGATCCACTCTTCTAACACACATCATCAATATTATTCAAGAAGGACGTAGGGTTTTACCTCCATCAAGAGGGCCCGAACCTGGGTAAAACATCGTGTCCCTTGTCTCCTGTTACCTTCCGCCTAGACGCACAGTTCGGGACCCCCTACCCGAGTTCCGCCGGTTTTGACACCGACACCCCCCCTCTAGACATACTTCAAGGTCCTAGAAGTGGTATCAGAGCCTTGGTCTCCATTTGCTTTGATTTCCACAGCTTTTGGTGGTCATAGCCTTGGTTTCACAACCTAGGAGAGTATGGCGTCTAGCGAGGGAAATTATCACCATAGAGGTCCTTACTTTGATGGTACTAATTTTGCTAGTTGGAAGCATAAGATGAAAATGCATATTCCTGCCGTTTGGGCAATTATTTGTATTGGCTTGCAAGGTGAATTCTTCGATGGGAGAGAACAGAACCGTGAAGCTAATGCAGAAGAATTGAAGATGCTGCAATAGAACGCTCAAGCATGTGACATCATCTTCAACGGATTGTGCCTCGAAGAATTTAACAAAATCAGCCGTCTTGAGAATGCAAAGGAAATTTGGGATACTTTGATTGATATGCACGAAGGTACCGAGTCCGTCAAGGAATACAAGTTGGATGTGCTCCAAAGTCAGCTTGACAAGTTCAAAATGAAGGATGGTGAAGGTGTCGCTGAAATGTACTCTAGGCTTGCTCTTATCACAAATGAGATTGCCGGCTTAGGGAGTGAAGAGATGACCGACAAATTCATCATCAAGAAAATCCTAAGAGCATTGGATTGAAAGTATGATACCGTGTGCTCATTGATCCAAATGATGCCAAACTACAAAGATCTCAAGCCAACGGAAGTCATTGGAAGGATTGTTGCTCATGAGATGTCACTCAAGGATAAGGAGGAACTTCACAACAAGTCAAGTGGTGCTTACAAAGCCTCAAGTGAAGTCCCCACATCATCAAGTGAGAAACAAACCTTCAATGAAGAATTGAGCTTAATGGTGAAGAACTTCAACAAATTCTACAAGAGTAGAAGCAAAGAAAGAAGCTCCAAGTCAAGGTCTTACAATGACAAGAGATCTTCTAGTCGAGAGCACAATTGCTACAATTGTGGGAGGCCTGGACACTACTCCAATGAGTGTACGACACCCTACAAAAGAAGAGAAGATTCTCCAAGAAGAAGGAGCAAAAGAGAAGAATCACCACCAAGAGAGAGGAGTAGTAGAGATGATCGCTATGAACGAAGACCCTCACGGAGAAGCAATGATTCGGAAAGGAAGGACAAGTCATCAAGGAGCTACACAAAACAAAGACATCAAGCTCATGTTGGTGAATGGGTTTCCGGCTCCGACTCCGACAAACACTCCGAGAGAAGCTATCACTCCGACTCCGAATATACTCAAGATGAAGGTGTTGCCGGTCTAGCACTTGTGTCAACCAACTCCTACGACCTATTTGATTCACCAAATGAAGGAATTGGAAGATGCTCCATGGACAAAGGTCCAAAGGTAACACATCCCGAGTATGTTGATTTTAATAGTGATGAAGATGACTTGCTTGTGGATGATGATTTACTTGTTGACAACTCTAGTGATAAATACTATGATGAAACGTCAATTAATCATGCTAGTCAAACGAATGACAATGATAAGGAGAAAATTGAGCTTCTAACTAAAGAACTAAACACTCTTAAGTTGGCTCATGAAATTATCTTCGAAGATCATCGAGAACTTTTAAGGGCTCATGAGAAGTTACGCTTTGAAAAGCTCAATCTTGAGCAAGAGCATGAGTTCTTAAAGGCAATCAATGATGATCTCTGCAAGAAAAGTTCTTCTTACATTTCCAAGCGTTTACTCTTATCTAATTACATGCCTCAAGTCAAGTCTAGTAACAAGTACAAGAAAGATACTTCCTCTAGTAGTAACAATAATAATGTTGAATCCAATATTGTTGCTTCTAGTAGTCCTATTGATTCCACTAATGATTCTCTTAGCCAAGTTACACTTGAGCAAGAAAATAGTTTATTGAAGGGAATTATAGAGAAAGGTGTTTACAAGAGCCTTGCCGGGAGTAAGCAATTCGAGGAAATTGTACGCGAGCAAGGAAGGCACCGGAAGAATCAAGGTGTTGGTTTTGAACGAAAGTTCAATGCTAATGGAGTTGAGTGGGAAGAAGATCAATGCCCCAAGACAAAGTTTGTTCCACAACAAGAGAAGTATGATCCTACTTCCTGCAAGGTGACACAAGCTCAAGATGATCTTCCACCACAAGAACAAAGGCAAGGACAAGCTTCAAGAAGAGATTGATTCATTTGAAGAAGCACCTAAAGCCTCGTTCAAGTGGGTCCCCAAGACTACGTCAAGTTCTACCTCATCAAGTACAACTACAACTCCAAGGATTCCCATCAAGATGATGTGGATCCCGAAGAAGAAGCACTAGAGAGTTCTTGAGGGTGACTCCGCCAACATTCTTCACTCATATCATTTTGGCAAGAACAAGTGCAGTCAACCTTCACATCTTGCACTAGTTCAAGGAGTCACAAACCCTCATGTTGGTAAGGCAAGGGACAAGGTAACCTAATGTTTTCATAGACATCATCTTGTGTGTGCATCACTCTATGTATATGGATATTCTTGTTTGTTCCTTGTGGGACTAACCCATGTGGGTAAGTTGAAAGTGCAACTCACTCCAAAGGATTGCTCCAAATGATCTACATCAACACTGAGCATCTACATCTTCAACACCTACATGAAGTCATCATCGACAAAACTCAAGGTTAGTTCATCCCTCTAAGAGGGGATCTCACATCTAGGGGCAGCTCAACTCAAAGAATTGAGTCAAAGCAACTCTAATGGTGTCAACACATTAATGCATTATGTAAAAGTGGTAACCCCACTTGAGCTTAAACGATGAGTATGACCTATGATCAAATGTTCTCATTTGACTCCTAAGTCAATATACTCATATATAGATGACCTAGTCATCGCCAATTGTTTGATAGATGCTAGAATTGGTTGTGCATGCTTTGCCACATATTTCAATTGCCATCTTATTGTGTGAGCATGTTGGTGCATATTTTACTCATTCAAGGACATCCACTTGTTGTTTTGATTGTTTGGTTCATTTCTTTGTGCCAAGTGGATGGGCAAGAATGCGTAAGAACCTTCTTTAGCTATCTATGCTTTTCTCGTCTCAAACTCTATTCATGCTACATCACAAAATTTGATCAAGTCAGATTCGAACCACTCTGCGTGAGGAGCACTCGGAGTCCCCGATTCGTCATAGACTTAAACTTCCAAAAACCCTTAGTGATTCTCGGTCTGACCGATCCTTCCATTTTGGTCCTACCGAGATCATCAAGTTGATCTGAGTTTTCAATCTCGGTGCAACCGATTTGGACTTTTCGGTCTCACCGATTTGCTGTAACTGAACACAGTTATGCATCTCGGTGCCACCGAGTTGTTCCACTCGGTCACACCGACAGGGTCGGGCTATATATAGCCACGGGCAAAATTTTGGAAATTTCTCCGAAACCCTTCGCCCGCGCAATAGCTCACTCTGCCATCGTGGTCTCCGGATCGTCTCCTCGTCGCCAGCAGCCTCCTGTCGCTGTCTTCGCTACCGGCAACGGATTTCGACCCCGCCGTTGCCGCCGTAGCAAGTCCACCGCCAAGTTAGGGTATGGACTTGATCTTTGTGCTATCCACGTCTGATTCCTAGCACATTGCTTTCATACTGATTCTTGCCACGATTGAAACTCTTCTATCCAGCCAAAGTAGTTCATAGATTAGATGTGATTCGAATTTTTAGGTTTAGGTTTCCGCCGAAACCATCTCGGACACACCGAGTTGAAAAACTCGGTCTCACCGATTTGGCTTATGCCATTGCACTAGTGACTCTCGGTCTGAGCAAGAATTACTAATCGGTGCAACCAATTTGAGAATTCTGTGAAACCCTAGCAGTCTCGGTACCACCGAACTGAAACTCCGTCCAACCGAGATCATTAGTTTAGGTTCGAAAACTGCTTCGGTATCACCGAGTTTGAAATTCGGTGGATCCGAAATGCTTTTTGTGGAAAACTAAAACTGAACTTTTGAGTCATTCTTTTGCAAAAACCTCTGCATTTTGTGATGCTCATCTTTTCTATCTCATCTATAACTCTTCACAGGGTCAGCAGTCAGCTTTTGCAGTATGTCTGATCAAAGTGACAGCCAGAATAGGCCAGAAGAGCAGATGGACTTGAGTGAGGGCAATAGTCCCTACAGTACTTCAGATGAAGGGAGCAGAAGTACTCCTAGCAATTTGCCTAAGGCTGCAACTAGGCAAAGGAGGAAAAGAACTTCAGATTCAGAGGATGAAGACTACAAGGCTGAGGAATATGAGGCTACCTCCAAGAAAGTGGTGCTCAAGAAGGAATATGGCTCAGCAAAGGATATAAAGCCAGGCATGAAGATTAAAAGGCGTGCAAGAAGGCAACCTATGCCCAAGGCCAGAGCATCAACTCAACTGCCTGAAAATCCTGATCCCAAAGGGCCAGCTAAAGAAAGCAAGAAGAGGAAGGAAAGGGTCAAGAAGACCATGGCCAGAGTTGTTGGGCAACCTTCCATGATGGAAGAGGAAGAGCTTGCTGCACCAGCACCAAAGGCACCTAAGCTTATGGGTGATGCAATCAGATCAGGGGCTGCAACATCTAAGCCCAAGGAAGCACCCTAAGCTGCCCCAAGGCCAAGTCTGCACCAAAGAGGAATACCAGGAGTATTCCAGCTGCTGAGAAGAACAAGGCCCCAGTGCCCAATGTTGCTGAGGAGGAAGATGAAGAAGGACAGGTTCTAAGAAAACTCAAGCCCAAGATACCAGACCACAATGATGCCCATCCTGTGGCTGAGGACATGAAAATCAGGAAGGATTCAGGGCTGAGACAGTGGAGAATGGCAGATCCATATGCCACAAGGAGAAGAACTGTTGTTGATTACAGGTTCCATACAAAGGAACAGCAGGACTTCTATGAGACATTCTTATTGGACAAGAAGCCCATAGTTTGTGACATGAGGTGGGTTGACTGGAAATACATCAAGGAGAATGAACAGCACTATCCTGGAGTGCAAGACAGCTTTGTTGGTTGTGGAGTTGCAGATTTTGTTGGGCAAAAGCTCACAAATTGGAATGATGAACTTATCATGCAATTCTACTCCACAACACATTTTTATCCAGATGGGAGAATTGTTTGGATGTCTGAAGGTACAAGGTACCAATCCACTATTGAAGAATGGGAAAGTCTGATTAATGCCCCAAAGGAAAATGATGATGATCTGGACATTTACGCAAAGAAGAAGATGGGACACAATTCCATGGCTCACATGTACAAGGAGGTCCTAGACAAAGCCCTAGAGACTTTCTCTTTTGGATCAGTCCACTTTCTACTGTCAGGGCTGGCTACTATCAATTGGATTCTGAGGCACACTCTGTTGCCCAAGTCAGGTGACCATAACATGATCAGAGGGCATGCCATCAACATGATACATTTATTTGATGTGCCACAAAAATTCAAAGTCATGAGCCTTATAGTTGAAACTATCAAGAGGACTGCAGCAGATCAGAAGAGGAGCTGTGGATATGCACCTCAGATTCAGGAATTGATCAACTCAAAGATGGGAACTAGCAAATATCAGTTGGATAAGGAACACTTTCCACTTTATCCAGACTTTGAGGACAATGAGGTTGTCATGAATGAAGAGGATCCATCATCAGTTCAAGCTCAGGAGAAGAAAGAAAAGGCAAGGAAGGAGAAGGCTGCCAAGATGCCAACTCAAGAGGAGGCATCTGAATATTTCTTGAAAACGAAACAGGAGCAGCTTGGTTACTTGATAGCATCATCTCTGAGGATTGAGAAGGGGTTGGCCACCCTAACTCAAAACCAAGAGAGCCTGGAAAGAATCATGGAACAAAAATTCATTGATCTAGATGTCAAGGTAACTGAGATTCAGTCAGTTGTGGAGCAGCTGCAGGATGACATGCAGGAGAGGAAGGGCAAGACAACCAGCAATGTGTTTGCCAGAGTGCCCAGAGCCCAGAAGTCAGTTGCAGAGCCAGTGATAGACACTAGAGCAACAACTTCAGCACCAGCTACTGACCCTTCAGCTCCAGTGCAACCAGCTTCAGCATCAACTCTAGCACCCTCTACATCAACTGAAGCCTTCGTCCTTGGAGTCATCAGGACACCACCACCAGAAGATCAAGCCTGAGAGTCGATCTAGCACTATGCATTTTCTATGAACTTTTTGGTAACTTGTTGCCAAAGGGGGAGAAAAATGTATAGATCATAGGCTTCGAGAGAGAGTGTTGCTTTTGTTCTCTCTTGCTTTTGGTGTGTTTATCTTGTTTGCTTTTGGTTGAGATACTATGCTTGTGAGACATTGATGATCATGTGTTTGATCATAAGCTACACTTATGCATGCTTGATATTATCTTATCTATCATATGTGATCACTCACTATGCTTGGTGATGAGTGCATGTATTCATTGTTTATTATTTTGAGCGCTCCACCAAGATGTATGTGACATGGGAGAGTAACCCATGAGCCTAATTCATTGTGCATTTGCAGTCCAAAGCAAATCTAAAACTATGCACAAATTTAGGGGGAGCTCTTGCTTATCACATACTTCTCAAAGGGACGATGTTATTTAATTTTATTATCATTTGTCGAAGCTTTGATCTATATGTTGTCATCAATTACCAAAAAGGGGGAGTTTGAAAGTGCAACTATCCCTAGGTGGTTTTGGTAATTCATAACAACATATAGCTCATTGAGCTAATGCTATTCCAAGACTATTATTTCAGGAAAGCTCAATGAATGGCATGGCATGGATGATGAAAGTGGATCCCTCAAAATACTAAGGACAAAGGATTGGCTCAAGCTCAAAAGCTCAAGACTCTTCATTTTACATTTTAGTGATCCAAGACCACATTGAGTCTATAGAAAAAGCCAATACTATCAAGAAGGGATGAGGTGTTGCTTAATGAGCCTCTTGCTTCATGTGCTTAGTGATATGCTCCAAAACCTTCAACTGCTTTCCCACATCCACAAATGACCTAAACCTAAAGCCAAAACCGGTCGCACCGATTCTTTCAATCCGGCGCCACCGATTCCAAAAGTCATAGCCACTGCCACAAACCCTAAGCAAATCGGTCTTACCGATAGGGATCTCGGTCTCACTGAGATGGGATTGTAATCTCTCTATTTCCCTTCATAACATTTCGGTCTAACCGAAGTGAGCGATCGGTCCCACCGAGATTGCAATGTAAATTCTCTGTTTCCTTTTTGTAACATTTCGGTCTCACCAAAAAGAGCAAATCGGTCCCACCGAGTTTACCTGACCAACTCTCTGGAAAGCTTATTACCAAAATCGGTCTTACCGAGTTTGTGTAATCGGTCTTACCGAGATTACGTTATGCCCTAACCCTAACCGAATCGGTCTCACCGAGATGCATGTCGGTCCCACCGAAAATCAATAACGATCACTAGGTTTACTAAATCGGTCCGACCGAGTTTAACTATTCGGTCCCACCGAGTTTGGTAAATTGTGTGTAACGGTTAGATTTTGTGTGGAGGCTATATATACCCCTCCACCTCCTCTTCATTCGTGGAGAGAGCCATCAGACTAAACCTACACTTCCAACTTACCATTTCTGAGAAAGAACCACCTACTCATGTGTTGAGGCCAAGATATTCCATTCCTACCATATGAATCTTGATCTCTAGCCTTCCCCAAGTTGCTTTCCACTTAAACCCTCTTTCCACCAGATCCAAAATCCTATGAGAGAGAGTTGAGTGTTGGGGAGACTATCATTTGAAGCACAAGAGCAAGGAGTTCATCATCAACGCACCATTTGTTACTTCTTGGAGAGTGGTGTCTCCTAGATTGGCTAGGTGTCACTTGGGAGCCTCCGACAAAATTGTGGAGTTGAACCAAGGAGTTTGTAAGGGAAAGGAGATCGCCTACTTCGTGAAGATCTACTTCTAGTGAGGCAAGTCCTTCGTGGGCGACGACCATGGTGGGATAGACAAGGTTGCTACTTCGTGGACCCTTCGTGGGTGGAGCCCTCCGTGGACTCGCGCAGCCGTTACCCTTCGTGGGTTGAAGTCTCCATCAATGTGGATGTACGATAGCACCACGTATCGGAACCACGCCAAAAACATCTGTGTCTCCAATTGCGTTTGAATCCTCCAAACCCTTCCCTTTACTTTCTTGCAAGTTACATGCTTTAATTTCCGCTGCCTATACACTCTTTGCATGCTTGCTTGTATTGTGTGATGATTGCTTGACTTGTCCTAGAATAGCTAAAATCTGCCAAACTCTAAAATTGGGAAAAGGTTAAGTTTTTATTGGTCAAGTAGTCTAATCACCCCCCCTCTAGACATACTTCAAGGTCCTACACAAGTAGACTGCTCATCCACCACTATACCACAGCCCATTCGGTGCCGGCCTTGTCCACAGCACGGGATCTGCTTCGTCAGTACTCTCGTCAACCACAGCGCATCTGTAGCGGCTCATTCGTACTCCCCAACGGAGACGTTTCATCCACACCCCCCCGGAGCCGCCCCACCGGCGGCCCCATCGACGGCCTCCGATCCTCTTCGCCGACACCTTCCTCAACCCTACCAGAGATGCTTCGCCGACACCATCGTCAACCCTACAGGAGTAGCTTCGCCTATACCATTCTCAACCATACTGGGGACGCTTTGCCTACTCACAAGTCCACGGACTCAGATCTGCTTCCTCGCACCCTCATCCAACCTACCGGAGTAGCTTCTGAGGCACCGTCCATGGCCGCAGAATCGCATCGTCGACACCATCCTTAACCCAACCACCGGAGCAGCTTCACCGACACCATCGTCCACGGCCACAGATCCGCTTCACCCACACCGGAGTCCACCCTACCGGAGCTGCTCCACAAACACCCTAGTCGACGGTTCTAGATCTCCTTACCGGACCCCGATAGCCAGCGCAGCATCATCACCCTTGATGTTTCTAACCTGATTCCTACCATCTAGCAAGATGCCAAGCACCCTCCACGGCCTAGGTACTTGTCACCTTTAAACCCGTCTAGCATCACCTGCCCGATGTACTTCAGATATACTAATAGGTCACTATTACCTGTTATGCAGCTGGCAAAAACTACAAGGACGATGTTTCTTCAGGATCTAATAGCTTGGCCAACCAAGATCCTGGACTGAGGCATTGCTATGATCTTGTAAGTGCGCCTCTCTCTTGTATTGTTGTGTGCCTGCCAGCGTGCTTTGCTAGGATTTTCGACCAATAATCCCTTTGTGCAGACAATGATTTCTACTACTGGCTACTAAATTAGATATGTAGATGTCATACATGATACTACCTCGTACCTCCGTTCCTAAATATAAGTCTTTCTAGAGATTCCACTATAGGCTACATACAGAGCAAAATGATTGAATCTACACTTGAAAATGCATCTATATACATGTGTATGTGGTCCATACTGGAATCTCTACAAAGACATATATTTAGGAACAGAGGCAGTACATTACACAAAATTGTAGGTGGCATGTAGGAATTCCAGTGCACTACATTAGGCTCCTTTAGAGTGCTTGCTAGTCCAGCACACAGAGTCATGGCTAGTTTATGCTACACACAGAATCATTACTTGGTGGTATAAATATGTGCAAGGGATATGCAATGTATTATCATGTAGAGATGTCTGAAATTATCCGTGTCCACTTGCAGATAGGGTTACACAATGAAAAAGTACAAGATGTACGTGGCAATTTCATGGAACATCACAAAAAAAAGGAAAGGTAGCGGTGAGCCTATCACAGTGTGCTATGGTAGCTCACTCCTCCATTGCAATCATCGTGACATGTTATTTGTATGTCAGTTCTATTGGACAAGTTTCTTAGGGACAGTTATTACGAGTTATCCTAAGAAAATAAGCACCTGTGAATATAAGCTCCACGTAATAAGCCAACCATTTCTTTTCATTGCCTTCCTTTTTAGCTTATCTTTGGTATGATCAGTGAAAAGTCTAGATTGCATTATATTTTTTGCATTTTGCTGCACATATGAAAATTAATTTGACTTGCAAACATCACAAATTAAACCCAGTGCAGAAATTAATATGATAGGAGAACGCACCATCACTATTTGTTCAAAATGCAAATACAAAGATACCATCTACTTGGCACAATCTAATTTGGTCAATGTCTTCCATAGAGATCCCATTGCCTAATTTAAACGAAGAACGCATGACCCACATTTAAATGAAGAACAATTATGTATTGAAATTCGATGGTCCAAGTGTCTGGTTATTTATCATATAGCAGCACCACCTGAAAGCATCATATAGCAGCAGCATCAGCTCATAGCAACTAATCATACAACGGCAGCAGCAGTAGCAGTGTGCAATTCATCATATAGCAGCAGCAGCTCATAGCAAATCATCATATAGCAGCAGCAGGAGGAGCTCATAGCAATTCATCATATAGCAGCAGCAAGAGCAGCTCATAGCAATTCATCATACAACAGCAGCAGGAGTAGCTTATAGCAACTCATCATATAGTAGCAGCAGCTCATAGCAATTCATCATATAGCAGCATCAGCTCATAGAAATTCAGCATATAGTAGTAGCAGGAGCAGCTCATAGCAATGCATCATATAGCAGCAGCAGAAGCAGCTCATAGCAAGTCATCGTATAGTGGGTCAGAATGAAAATTTGGCAAAAAATTAGAGGAGATACTCACCTTGTTGGATGAGCTCATCCTTCAACAGCACCTCAAGGCCACGACCTGGAGGAGGGGAGGGGGAATAAGGTGCCTTCTACCGCAGTCTGGCATTAGCCATAGTTGTGCGGTGCCTGCCGGAGTAGTGCGTTGGATGGACCACAGTGGAGCACCTGCTGGAGACCATGCGAATGAGAGGCGGCACCAGATGGAGGAGCAGACGGGGAGATTTTCCCCTACCCGCCGACCATGTAGCCTATCTTGACAAAGCATCATCGAGGACCAGGCCAGATGGGACCAGTGGCGACGGCTCGCTGGAGGAACCCTAGTGCTGCAGGCAGGGGATCGAGGTAGAGGGAAAGGGGAGAGGAGATGCAAGCGGGCAGGGCAATGAATGCTTGCGTGTTTGTTTTTACTTGAGGGTCAGGTGTGTCGCGGGCTTGAGCAGTTGCATTTTGAGTGTAATATAGGCAGACAATAGAGTCATTTCACTATTCCCCTTCCCTCCAATTTTTTGTGAGCTTCTACCCGAAATACCCCCCTCCAAAGCAAAATAAGGTAAGCCCAAGCACATAACTCAAAAATGACTTCTTTACATCTTTTATGGCTTATTTTGACAATAAGCCCTGAAAAGGTGGAATCGAACTGGCCCTTAACCTGCAAGTCAATTGTGCGTGCAATGATGAATCACTCCCGCCTGCTATAGTGTACATTTAGGCATCATCATACATGGCATAACCTAATACATGTCCTTTCCATTGTAGAATCTGGAATATGCAATGTTTATGTTAGTTCATATGTTGCACATGATGTTTAAATGCCCCTTAAATCTGGTCAGTCAAGTACTGGTCTTTAAGCCTCCTTCTTTGCTTCTTTTCTTGATATGTAAGATTTGCTCACACATCTATCCAATTGCTTGTTTGCATCAGCCAACAATACTAGGACTATTTGCTTCGTTTCTTGCTGTTCTAGACTAACACTCTAACAGAGCTTGTCAATGATTTAAACACTAAGGTTTGTTGTTGTGGGGCCTTGTCTAACTCATAGGTGACATAAAGGTTTGGTTGTACACTAAAGTAGGCTCTCCAAGAGTACCTGGAGATCTAGTTAGAAGGTATGCCTAGTTTTTACATAGTGCAGACATAGTAATTGCTTATTTCATTGTGCGCAAGTGCAAGATATGTGGCATGTTTCATTATGTGGTGTTGTTTTGTTATAATCTCATCCTTTTGTGTTGTTCACAGACTGGAAAGTATGCATCTTTATCTTCCAAGGAGACAAGTAACTAGTTTGTGTCACCTTGCAGAGGGGGTGCAATGAAGATAAGATTGAGGATTTCCAAGTACAAGATGTTAGGAAGGAGCCTTGCAAGAGAACTAGGAGCTGCGCTGAGCCTGTTCAACCAGTTAAGGTAAGTCACTGTATCCAACTCAACAGTTCAATTCCTTGTTTGTTTCAGGCATAGTTAATTTGCACTTTTCAATTGCTTTATTTGTCCTCAGTTAATGAGATGCCCAAACAATGATGCCTGATGTTGGGTACTTGTATAACTATTAGTTGACATAATTAAAGCCTTACCATTTAATTACTCCACCGAAGTTCGCCTGAAGCTTTGAAGTCTATTAACCAACTATTATTGCATGAGGGTCACAATCTAGTTTATACTAGGCTAATGCTTGCATAGTTTTGCTTGCTATAGTAGGTTTGTATGAATCCCTCTGTTGTTCCTTATGCTCCCTAAGACTTTAATTGAACTACAGAATGGCGAACTGCTTGCTTACTTATACGCAACATGCTGTCTAAATTTGTAACTTGTCCGTGCTTTGGATTGGGCCCCAACATCATCCTTCTCTGGTGAGCTAAGAGAGATTTCTGTATGCAGGCTGCACAGACTACCTTCTTTATAATTTTTAAAATATCACCTGCTTATGCTTCATGATGTCTAACATTATTGTTAGTCCTGTTTTGTCATGTACAAAATAGTCTGTCTTGCTCGCTTCACTGTTGTAACTATATTTTTGCCCTAGTCATGTGTACTTACAGAAACATTTCAGGATGAAGTGACATCAACACAAGGATCGGTGAGCATTGCGGCATGGCTGTTACCGAATGATTATGGATTGGAATTGGAATGTGCTGATGTTCTCGAGCATCAACTAGAGGAGTCAAGACAACATGTACATGATTCTCAACGTACAATCAACAAGTTGAGACTGGACATGCAGGTATTAGATGCAGGAGTCCAAAAATGAAACAAGACACTGAGGTAACCATGAAGGAATTGGAGATTTTGCAGACTGAAATTTGTGCTATCTGAACCCGGCCAATCCTATTTTCTGAAGAGATTATAGTTCAAATGGTAAGTTCTGTTGATGCGTGTCCATGATGTATGAGCTCTATTTGTCCAGTTTATGTAATTTGTTGTTTGTGTATGCTTTATTATCACTGGTGCCGAACTATAATGCCCAGTGGGTATATTCGGCTATAATTTCTTTATTGTATAGTGTAGGATTATTCTACGTTTCTATGCCTTAGTTTTTTTATTGTATAGTGCATGTTTTTTGAGGCGATAGTAAAGAGTAGGATATTTCTTGAATATTCTATATCGTTGAAACGGGGGCCAAAACACCCAAACATTTCCTGGATGCCATACAAACGAACAAACACGTGTAGTCAAAGCGGGCCTTAATTGGGCTGGTCAAAATAATATTAAGTGGGTCCCAAATTATGTGGCCCACCGTAGGAATGGCTCTTAGCAGGCCGTCAACAGGCCTAAAGCTCGATAGGGCCGTATAAATGGAAATGGCCTGCGGGCCTTTAGCAGGCCGAAATGAAGGCCAATTTTGTCTCGACCCTTTTACTTTACGGGCCAGTAAGAGGCCGAATGTGTTATGGGCCAGAGGAGGCCCAATTTGCAAACTAGGCTTTTAACAGGCCGAAAGTCGTGTTGGGCTGAAATGATGCCCTGCGGAACGTGGACCCCTAATGGACCTAAAGTCAAAGGCCCAACTGTTGTGCGGGCCGTTAACAGGCCGAGAGACAAAACGGGCTAAGAGTTGGCCCATTTACCGAATGGGCTGAGGACAAGCCTAAAGTCACAGCGGGCTAGAATTGGCCCAACTACAGAATGGGCCGAGAAAAGGTCGAAAGACATTCCGGGGCGTTAACGGGCTGGAACTGACGAGGGGCTGCTAACAGGCCGAAAGAAGCTCAGGGCGCAATTGGGCCCAAAAACATAGCGGGCCGTTAATGGGCTTAAACTGATGATGGGCTGGAAATTGTCAAATCTAGAATGGGCCTTTGATGGGCCGATTCTTCTGTAACTTGTATGGGTCGTACTTGTAAATGGGCCTGACTCAAGTAGGCCATTAATGGTCGGCCCCCTTATTTTGACAGGCCTGGCCTTTTCACCGGAATGGGCCTCTGTTGGGCCGTGCCATGTGTTGACGTATCATAGGCGCCTCATGTCTAATGAGTGGACGACATCTGTCCCAATGGTGAGGCAACACGTGTTTCCTCCGGCCAATGAGAATTTTACGCGTGGAAAGTACCCATTGGTCTAGGCTATTAATGGATTATCGGATCAAAAACCGGAACGACAGCTTAACGGCGAGCCGTTACGGTAGATGCCACGTGTCGGTTACCCTTGACGAAAGCACTTGTATGACGCATGATTTATCATCGTGGAAGTGGACATTTCCGTGATGATAATTTTTGTAATGTCATGGAACACTTCTACGACAACAGAGGTATGACTATGTTGATTCTGTCATAAAATCATCATGGATGTACATGCATGACAGAAAATGTGACCTACTGTGACAAACACGCATCATCACGGAAGTGTATTTTTTTGTAGTGTAAGCGTGAGTGCTATGGATGGCGATCTCGTATGGACACGTGAGCGGATCCATAGTGGTGTATTGATATGGTGAATATGTGGACTCGTGTGCGCCACCTCAAAAGAGTTACTTGCAGTCGTAGTTCAAGATAGCCACCGAGTCAAAGCTAGCTTGCTGCAGTTAAACTTCACGACCCCCTTTGTTAATACTGATGCATATGTAGTTAGTTCTGATGTAAGTCTTGGTGGGTACATTTATACTCACGTTTGCTTAATTTATGTTTTCGCAGAGAGACTTCAGCCTCACTAGTAGTTCCGCGTGGACTTCGATGTTTAGCTTGTTACCTCAGCTACGATCTTGTGCCCTCAGCAGGATCTTGTAGATAGTTAGGCTTCTCAGCCCTTTTCATTTGTAGATGTCTATACTCAAGACATGTTATGCTTCTGTTGTTTGTATGCTCTGAATGTTGGGTCATGAGACCCATGTTTGTAATACTTAGCTCCTCGGAGCCTATTGAATAAATACTTTGAGTTGTAGAGTCATGTTGTGATGCCATGTTGTATTTACACATATCGAGCATATTGTGTGTATGTTATTGAAATGCTTAGTATGTGTGGGATCCGACAACCTAGTTGGTAGCCTTTCTTACCGGGAAATGTCTCCTAGTGCTTCCACTGAGCCATGGTAGCTTGCTACTGCTCCAGAAAACTTTGGCTGGCCGGCATGTGTCCTTCTTCGTTCCTGTGTTTGTCCCTTCGGGGAAATGTCACCCATTGTGAAGGAAATATGCCCTAGAGGCAATAATAAAGTTATTATTTATTTCCTTATATCATGATAAATGTTTATTATTCATGCTAGAATTGTATTAACTAGAAACATAATACTTGTGTGAATACATAGACAAACAGAGTGTCACTAGTATGCCTCTACTTGACTAGCTCGCTGATCAAAGATGGTTATGTTTCCTAGCCATACACATGTGTTGTCATTTGATTAACGGGATCACATCATTAGGAGAATGATGTGATTGACTTGACCCATTCCGTTATCTTAGCACTTGATCGTTTAGTATGTTGCTGTTGCTTTCTTCATGACTTATACATGTTCCTATGACTATGAGATTATGCAACTCCCGTTTACCGGAGGAACACTTTGTGTGCTACCAAACGTCACAACAAAACTGGGTGATTATAAAGGTGCTCTACAGGTGTCTTTGAAGGTACATATTGGGTTCGCGTATTTCCAGATTAGGATTTGTCACTCCGATCGTCGGAGAGGTATCTCTGGGCCCTCTCGGTAATACACATCACTTAAGCCTTGCAAGCATTGCAACTAATGAGTTAGTTGTGGGATGATGTATTATAGAACGAGTAAAGAGACTTGCCAGTAACGAGATTGAACTAGGTATTGAGATACCGACGATCAAATGTCGGGCAAGTAACATACCGATGACAAAGGGAACAACGTATGTTGTTATGCGGTTTGACCGATAAAGATCTTCATAGAATATATGGGAGCCAATATGAGCATCCAGGTTCCACTATTGGTTATTGACCGGAGATGTGTCTCGGTCATGTCTACATTGTTCTCGAACCCGTAGGGTCCGCACGCTTAAGGTTTCGACGACAGTTATATTATGAGTTTATGAGTTTTGATGTACCGAAGGAGTTCGGAGTCCCGGATGAGATCGGGACATGACGAGGAGTCTCGAAATGGTCGAGACATAAAGATCGATATATTGGACGACTATATTCGGACTTCGGAAAGGTTCTGAGTGATTCGGTTATTTTTCGGAGTACCGGAGAGTTACGGGAATTCGCCGGGGAGTATATGGGCCTTATTGGGACATACGGGAATAGAGGAGAGAGGCCAAAAGGAAGGAGGTGTCACGCCCAATATGCGACCCTATCCAAAAGGAACTCGAAGGTCCCACCAAGGATAGACCCGCATATTGAAACGCTTTTGCAAGGTGGATATCATTACATCAACATTACATAATAGATGGGGATACATACATAAGGCATACAATGCCACACGAATACAACACCACAATACATAAGAGCATCATCCGACTACGGATGAAACACAAACAGAAACTCAAACGACATCCACCCTGCTAGCCCAGGCTGCCGACCTGGAACCTATCCCTGATCGAAGAAGAAGCAGAAGAAGAACTCAACGCAAGCAAGCATCGCTCTCGCGTCATGATCATCGCGTAACCTGTACCTGCAACTATTGTTGTAGTAATCTGTGATCCACGAGGACTCAGCAATCCCATTACCATGGGTATCAAGACTAGCAAAGCTTAATGGGAAAGGAAGGGGTAAAGTGGTGAGGTTGCAGCAGCGACTAAGCATATATGGTGGCTAACATACGCAAATAAGAGCGAGAAGAGAACAAGCGGAACGGTCGGGAATTTAGCAATGATCAAGAAGTGATCCTGAACTCCTACTTACGTCAAACATAACCCAGAAACCGTGTTCACTTCCCGGACTCCGCTGAGAAGAGACCATCACGGCTACACACGCGGTTGATGCGTTTTAATTCGGATCTGGTGTCAAGTTTTCTACAACCGGACATTAACAAATTCCCATCTGCCTATAACTGCAGGCACGGCTTTCGAAAGATTATACCCTACAGGGGTGTCCCAACTTAGCCCATGACAAGCTCTCGCGATCAATGAAGGAATAGACCTTCTCCCAGGAAGACCCGATCAGACTCGGAATCCCGGTTTACAAGACATTTCGACAATGGTAAAACAAGACCAGCAAAGCCGCTCGATGCGCCGACAAATCCCGATAGGAGCTGCACATAGCTCATTCTCAGGGCAACACCGGATAGGTCAGCCTACGAGTAAAACCAACCCTCGAGTTGCCCCGAGGTGGCCCCGCAGTCTGCCCGGTTCGGACCAACACTTAGACAAGCACTGGCCCGGGGGGGCTAAAATAAAGATGACCCTTGGGTTGGCCGACCCAAGGGAAAGGGTAGGTGGTGGTGAGGCAAATGGTAAAACCAAGGTTGGGCCTTGCTGGAGGAGTTTTATTCAAAGCGAACTGTCAAGGGGGTCCCATAAATCACCCGACCGCGTAAGGAACGCAAAATCCGGGAACATAACACCGGTATGACGGAAACTAGGGCGGCAAGAGTGGAACAAAACACTAGGCAAAAGGCCGAGTCTTCCACCCTTTACCAAGTATATAGATGCATTAATAATATAAGAGATATTGTGATATCCCAACCAAAACCCTGTCCACCATGGAGAAATCTTCAACTTCACCTGCAACTAGCAACGCTATAAGAGGGGCTGAGCAAAGGCGGTAACATAGCCAAACAACGGTTTGCATAGGGAAGGTGTCAAAGGTTAGAGGTTCATGGCAATATGGGATGGCTTGATAAACAGGTGATAGGTAGCGCAGCATAGCGATAGAACGAAGCAACTAGCATAGCAATGATAGTAGTGAGATCCAGGGTAGCGGTCATCTTGCCTGAAATCCCGCTAGGAAGAAGAACGAGTCCATGAAGAAGACGAACGGATGAAGCCGAACCAAGCGTAGACGAACGAATCCTCACGATCGCAACGAAACAGGAACTAACAAGAAGAAGCACACAACATAGGTAAACACACCACACATGAACAAGGCATGATGCGCGAACAAGCATGATGCATGACAAGACTACATGAAGCTACTCATGGCAAGAGATGATGCAAACAAGAGCAACACATCAAGGCAAGTTTAAATGAGGCCGGGAACAACATATAACAATTCCGGTAAGTCCTCATATGCAAATTTCGAAATTGGTCCAGATATGAACAAACCTTATGTTCAAGTAGTTAAACATCAAGTTAAGATGCGCAACGATGATCTACACGAGATTCTAGTCAAGTTACTATAAAGTTCATTTAGTTCGGAGCTACGGCTTAGAAGATATGAGCAAAACAAGTTAAACATGGCATTGATGCAAAATGCACCCAAACATCAAGCAAACACCTCAAAACAAGGATGCAACATGATAATATGAAACTACATGCAATTCTAAGCAAGTTTCATATAGAGCACACTCACAACGGAGCAACGGTTCAACACACACACTCTATACAAGTTATAGCAACAATCTGTCCAAAACAGCAACTAGGCATATTGCAAGCATCAAAACAACATGCTACAGCACCTTAACATGAAAACAAAAGACATGGGAATGATGTACAGGTAACGCATAACAAAACATGAACACTGAGCTATCTCCAGAAATCACTAGAAGATGCTCAAACACACATGATAAGATTGCAAGTAATAACAATTTCGGACTTTGCAGAAAATAACATCACGATGCAATGTTTAGAGCTACCAAACAACATGTTACAGGAACTTATCATGGCAAACAAAGGCATGGAATGATTCTACTCAAAGCATAGATCAAAAGTCCTTTACTGACCATAAGCCAAAAAGGATCAGAAAATATGATGGCACCCATGTAAACATAGCAAGTTATAATACAGATTCAAACATGGCAGGAACATAATTATGAAGGCATGTAGATGAGCTTGTACAACTCACTACAGATCATTACATGGCATGGCAAGGCAACCAACAGTAAGAATACATGTTTGTGAAGCTAAGCATGGCAAGAGCAAGGTCATAGGGTGCATGGATCACTAGGAAAACACATGGAAACATTATGAAGCAACTTTGGAGCATGATATGAACAAGTTACAGCAAGCTAAAAATGCAACCAGGGGCATGTATGGATAGATGATGACATGTAGATCAAAACATATTTACAGAACATCTCCAGATTATGCATAGAATGATTAGTAGCAACATGTTTATATAGCATCACGAAATAACAGATTCAGCCTAGCAAAACAGCAACATCATGTACCCTACTTAACAAGCCCGATTCACTCACCACAAGTCATTGCATGACAAGATAAGTATAGCATCATCAAGAAGGCATGTTTGTGAAACAAACCAAGTCAAGAACAAGTCCATAGCATGCAAGGATCAACTACAACAACCTCGGCCAAATTGAATAACATGTAAACAATCTGCCAGGAAAAGTTTTGAAGAAAAAGTAGAGCACGAAAATGACATGCTAGACTACTCCATAATTGCAAAAAAGGGCATGAATGGATAGACAATAACCATATGTTCAAAATACCCTTACTGAAGTATCTCAAAATATGCATGGATCTTTCTGTAGCATCATGTTTACATGGCATCAAAATAACAGCAGAACAGGGACCAAAATCAGTAACATCACGATGCCTAGTTTGCATTCTTGTGATAGTCACCACATTGAACACAAAAATACATGGCATACACCTCTGTAAAGAAGACATGGCATAGTTAAAAACACATGAAGACATCAACCTCATAGGATGCATACATCAATCATGGCAAAAATGACAAAAGAGCTCGTTCTGATAACAGACAGCAGAAAACATTATGAATCACTCTTACAACGATGATTCGGGCATCTAGATGACCTCAAATGAATATGATGCAATGTAATGAAATGATGTACTCATCAAGACGAACAATTTGACATGTTATATGCACGAAACGGAGCCACGGGTGCGAAGATGTGATGCGATGAAGATGCAACAAAATTAA
>NC_041393.1:297885875-297954847 GCF_002162155.2 Triticum dicoccoides
GGTGGCGCGGCGATGCCACGTGGCGACGCCTGATTCGACGCGGGCTGCGGGGCGGACGTGTCCGGCTCGCCCGGACGTGTCCGGCGGCGGAGGAGGAGCGGGCTAGGGTTTGGGGATCTGAAAATTTCGGGGGAGTGCACATATTTATAGGTAGAGGGAGCTAGGAGAGTCCAAATGAGGAGCGGTTTTCGCCCACACGATTGTGATCAAACGACCGAGAGCATGGAGGGGTGTTATATGGGTTTTGGGCCACTTTGGAAAGGGTGTTGGGCTGCAAAGAGAGAGGGGCTTTACGGTTACCCGGTTAACCGTTGGGGTATCAAACGAACTCCAAATGGCACGAAACTTGATAGGCGGTTTACCGGTGCTATACCAAGGCCGCTTGGCAAACCTCGGGCCATTCCGAGAAAGTTTAATACCCACTCACAATAGGAGAGAAAAGGGGAACGCCGGAGGGCATAAGAGCGCCGGATTGCAAAACGGACAACGGGGAAAAGGCTCGGATGCATGAGACGAACACGTATGAAAAATGAGATACACATGATGACATGATCAAATGCAACACGCAAGCAAATGACATGGCAACAACGACGAATAACTGGCAGACACCTGGCACATCGGATCTGGGGCGTTACAGGAGGCCTGCGCCCCCCCTCCGGTCCAAATTGGACAAGGGGCGCAGCCCCCTTTTCCTTCTTCCTCTCCCCCTCTTTCCCCTTCTCCTACTCCAACAAGGAAGGAGGGAGTCCTACTCCCGGTGGGAGTAGGACTCCCCTTGGCGCGCCCACTCCTAGGCCGGCCGCCCCCTTCCTCCTTGCTCCTTTATATACGGGGGCAGGGGGGCAACTCTAGGCACAACAACAATTGATCGTTTGATCTTTTAGCCGTGTGCGGTGCCCCCCTCCACCATAGTCCACCTCGATAATACTGTAGCGGTGCTTAGGTGAAGCCCTGCATCGGTAGAACATCAAAATCGTCACCACACCGTTGTGCTGACGGAACTCTCCCTCGACACTCGGCTGGATCGGAGTTCGACGGACGTCATCAAGCTGAACGTGTGCTAGAACTCGGAGGTGCCGTAGTTTTGGTGCTTGATCGGTCGGGCCGTGAAGACGTATGACTACATCAACCGCGTTGTTCTAACGCTTCCGCTTACGGTCTACAAGGGTATGTAGACAACACTCTCCCCTCTTGTTGCTATGCATCACCATGATCTTGCGTGTGCGTAGGATTTTTTTTGAAATTACTACGTTCCCCAACACATTGTTCCTTTAAGTCCTTGTAGCTAGCTACGACTTGGGTTTATACGTTGTTGATCGACACGTTCATTGCTGGGTCATGTATGCCTATCCCTGTAAGTTAGCACCAGCTTGGGTTTACGACTAGTCATGTCGGCCTGGGTTCTTTGTCATATGGATGCTAGCAGCACTATCATATACGTGAGCCAAAAGGCGCAAACAGTCTCGGGCTAGGTAAGGTGGCACCCGTGGGAATACAATGAGTGAGGCCGCAAAGTGACATGATGTGTTACATGCTAGATCGGTGTGACTTAGGATCGGGGTCCAGAAAGCTTTGGCATCTGAGCCTGACTGCCTGTAGGATTACTTAGCCGAACTGGTCGAAGTTGAGTGTAGAAATTCTTTAGTTATATAAGGGAATTGATTGTGGATGGGAACGTAAGGCTCTTTTTATTCCTCTACCGTATGCCCTTCTGATCCTAGTCATCCTATCTTTCCTACAGGGTTAAGGAACTAGGCTTTCTCTTCTTTCTATCAGGATCATGTGTAACTAATCTGTAGACTTATAAGATTGTTGGATTTAAGCCTCAGTTCAGTTCCTACTACTTCCGTATGTTAACAGTTGGTATCGAAATCTTGATATTGTGGTGATCAAGTGGTTATGCCACCATTTTGCAGGATGTCTCAAATCTTTTTGAGCATTTACAACCGTTATGTCCGAGTCACCCCAGGCTTCTAAATAGTTTGATGCATTTGCAAATCCTTTCTTTCGGTTACCGTTGTCCTTTGGGTCAGTTTAACCACACTAAATCAGTGTGTAGAGGTACTCTATTACCTCGCCATATATGTTGGAGCTATTATTATGACCCTAGGTGTCTAGAGTATCATTTAGCCATGTTTTGTGTTCCCAGGGTGATGATTCTGGCCATCACTCTCAAAAGCATCACGTGATGCAAATAGTTAGTAGGCATTCTATTCCTGGGTTTTGAACCCAAGATTCACTCTACTCATTCATGTTGACAGTGTTGCTAGTTCCTTTAGTATATTAGTAACCTTTGTGATAGTCCACGAGGTTTGTGGTATATCCTTCTTCCAAATACCATGAACTGCATATGGCAGAAGATCTTGACCCAAAAGATCACAACAAGAGTGCTCTCGATGAGATTCCTATCCTATGTTGTGAATCTGCCAGTCCTACCTTTCTGCATGGGTTATCCGGGAGAGATGTTGAGCTTTGCTCGACATAATAATCTATGCATCCACAACTCAGAAAGTCGTATGTTCCTTTGAGTTGTCCCTCTTTAGTTGTATTGTGACCCTCATCTATCAATTGATAGTCAGGAGTAGTCGTGCACTCGTGTTCATCGATGCCTATTATTCTTGTGGTCCGTCAATCCATTCTATTTGGAATGACTAGGAGAAAAAAACTCTAGTACCCCATCCATATCCAGGATTGGGTCAAAGCAGTTGTGTTCCACAAATCAAATGCAATCCAGCTCTTGGTTTGTTCTACCCTGAAGTATTACCCACTTTATGTCAGGAATGTCAAGAGAACTGCGCCATCTTTTATGGATTCTTGACGCAGTGATACTTCTTGCCATCATTGTTCATTCCCCGGTTTCTGTGTTATTGTAATCCGAATGCCGACAAATGAATTGTGATGTTTGAAATCGATACTCCTAGAAACTCCGTTGCTTGGTAGTTAATGGATGATAATTTCATTCTTAGGGTGTTGGTTACTGAATCACCATTCTAAGATTGATCGTGCTACCTAGTCCATGTTTATGGTGCACTCCTCGATCAATGAGTTAGGATGGTGTCAACCCCTTTCCTATCTGATCAAATCATCTTGCCTTGAAAGCAAGATTATTCCTGAGCTTAATAACATATTGATGGTTCGTGATTTTCCGAACATCTTCTCGGAAGTATCACCAGGTTGTTCCCTGACTGTCATGTTGAGCACGTGATCAAGTTGGTTTCAGGTAAACCACCCCTTCTCCAAGAATCTGTGTTGGATACCCTTGAGTTGGTTGGTTAAGCTAAACAACAACTTGGAGAGTTGGAAGATAAAAGCTTTGCCTAACTTAGTTTATTTCAAAGGGATATCTTGTGTGTGTGTGTGTGTGTGTGTGTGTTTAAGAAAGATGATAGCTTCATCCATGGGTCCTTATGACCAGTTGTTGGATCTATTGTCTTACTCAAATCTTTGATTTGCGTATGGGCTATCATCAAATCAAATCAGAACTAACGGTGTTCGTAATGTTGTCTTACTCGTGGTTGATCCCTCGAGCATACACCATTATATCATTTGGTCTGACCAATGCTATCAACTTGTTCACATGATTGTGGAAATCCATTTATATGGAAACCTGGATGAATTGTTGTTGAGCCCATCGACAACATCCATGTCCTCCCCATGATTTTGTTGGACATTAAGCTAGCGTTGGAAACTTTTATAAGCATTATCTTCATGTCCCATGCATGAAGCATGTGCCCGGATGAAAGAAGTGACTTCGTCTAATTCATGTGCATTTGATGCAAGTTGCCGCCGTGGATTCGAGAAAGTCAATGTTGCTTCATATGGAAACATCCCAAATCGGTCATGCATATGTGCGAAGTATTCTGTGGTTTGGAGACTTGCAACCCTCATTCTATATGTGTCCCTAGCACACCAAGCCACTGATTGATTTGTCCAAGGAGAAGAAGTTTCTTCCTAAGAGCAAGACTTACGCAAGGACTTCGATATCCTTGATGATGGTTCCCCACCTGAACTCGGTAGTGTTTTATTATAAGACTACTATGTGGTCATGCTTGTCTGGGACAGCGTGTTCACATGTGGTAGTAGAACCAGCTCATGTTTTGGAGTTTACTACCGCATCTCATTCCCAAGAATCTTGCAATGTCATCTCGTTGATTTGTGTTGCAAACTTTAATTTTTCTCTTTAGACTTGACGAGGCTGGAATATCGTGACACCAACCAGATTTGAATCTCAGGCAGATGTGATGATTGGAACGTTTCCCAAAAACTATAATATTGGTCTCTCTGTAACCCGGTAAAGTGGATGTCGTGGCCAACACACCAGCCGGAAGACCTATTATTGTAGTATCTTGATTGAGGAAGTTGGCCACCTCCCCATAAGGATTTCATAGGATTTACTTCCGTAGTTATTCCTTATGGATTCTTGAGCTCCCTAAGTCCGACCTTTTACTTGATGTTCAAGATACCAAACCATATCTATAAATGAGTTACGCTAGTACATCAAGGAGAACATTAGAAGCGGAGTGCTAAATGGCTCTCGGTCAATCATCCAGATTTTGTTTCCTTGGCCTCGCTAAGGTGAAATCTAAGAAGATGTCATATTCCTTTGCATGTGCACCCTCCATCACTATTCGTCATGGTAGTATGATGTGGCCAGGATCCTTGACACAGATATTGGTAAAACCTTGATGAATATGGAAGTGCTCAAGTTCTTGAGAGCACACTCTAGCACTAGGTTTTATCTTTGGAATTAATTGGGATTTGCTCCCAGTTTTCTTCGGTTATGCTATGACCATCCAAACAGTGGAATAAATCTCTACTGTTGAGCTTTTCCCCAGTTACTAGAATAATTCCCAGCATTTGCATTTTGCTCCTAGCCTGCACCGCCATTGTGCCTTCTTATTATGGTCTACCCTTTTAGTGGTTGTTATTCAGGATCATCTTCTACAATGATCCTTCCTTGGGTCCCATCCATCTCCAATGATAAGCAGAAACCATCCATTGCGTGGTTTTCAACAAGGTAGTTCACATCATCCAGTCTATTCTGAGTATGCCATTTCTTCAGACTCCTTCAATGATCGATTGTGATTTGCCTTAGGCTGGTATAAAGAGTTTCAATGATCTAGATATCAAAAGTAATTCTTTTTGCCACTAAAGGTAATAACTCTATGAGTCACCTCCTCTAAGATGTCCCGTTAGGGTACCATGGCAACTCAGCTCCTCACTACGTTGACAACTGTTCACCACCTTCTTAAGTGTGGAATTGTTGCCTACCTAGTGAACCTTCGTCATCTGTTTCACTCCATCCCTCCGGATGCTTCGTATCTCAGCTCGAGAGATGTTTCGATGTCTCACTCCATGAGTTGATCCTGAGTTGTTCGATCTTCGAGAAGATCGATCCTTCTAGAGTATTCCCTTTCCTCTCGTTGTCATGTTGGTTGGAGTTATCAGAGAAAGACATCGAGACAAAGATGGTGATCGAATCAACATTCTTATGAAGTGCAACCTGGATCATGAAGATTGTGTTAGTTTGCGTCCCCCTTTCATCTTACCCTACCCTTGAATATTGGGATGAGATTCTTGTTTAGTGCGGGTGAGTTGTCACAACCCTAGTCAATGCATGCATTAGAGTGTTTGCATCATGTTTAAAATTTCTCAGAAACTTGAAATGGGGATGGCAGAAACCCCCAACACCACTTAAATCAAGTAGGGTTACAAAAATACTTTTTCAATAAACCTGAAATGCCCTTAAAAATGCTCATCATTTTTTCCTTGGTCTAGAACCTTTGACAAAAATGGTTCACATTTTTCTAGGACAACATTGGGTCATTGAATTAAATCATACCTTATTTGCATTTGGGCATTTAAATTATATTATTATTTTAAATGTCCAAATATTCATGAACTGAAATGTTAGCTGCTGGAAATAATCCAAACAGTGGCGATAAGCAGTCCCATGATTTTTGAAAATGCTCTGGCATTTTTAATAAAGCCAAAGCAATTGCAAAAATAGAAAAACAGAAACTAAATAGAAAACTAGAGAGAGAGAGAGAGAGAGAGAGAGAAGAATCTTACCTGGCTTACCTGTGCAGCCCACCTGGCGGCCCAAGTGGCCAGCCCAGCCCACTAGCCTCCTCCTGCCATCTTCCTCCTTGCTAGGAGGACGGGCGCATGCCCAGCGCGCGCACACCGCCGTGTGGCCACCTCCTCCCTCCCTGGCTGCCCCCTCCTCCCTCTGGACGCCCTGGATGACACCATGCACCCCCAGGCCCCTCTTACTCTCTCCTCAAGATCCTCCCCTCCTTTGGTTCTCTCGCACACAGCCACCGAGCGGAGCTCGTCACCGCCGCTCGTTGTTGCCGCACCCAGAGCCTCCCCCTCGACCTCTTGATGTGACTAGGAGCTCTCTTACGTCGACCTTGAACTCCTCACAAAGCCACGCTCCGCCAGATGCCCTCGAACGCCGCCATCGCCATCTTCTTCAACCTTGGTCCGTCGAGATTGCCGATGACCGTGTGCCTGCTCCGTTGCTTCCTCGAGCTCACCAAGGCCAGCCCTGCACTCACCGTGAGCTCCTCATACTTCTCCCCTAGCCACGTTGCTCGAGCTGCCCCCTAACCCCGTTGGCCATCACGACCAGGAGCTTGGCTCAGCCGGCCATACGCCGCCATGGCCACCGTCACCTAGAGCCGCAATTGAGTGCGTCACCATGCTCAGTGCAATCCCAGGAGGCCGTAGTACCCCTCCGTGCCACCTGCCGGAGGGGATTTCTTGGGTAGCCATACTTTTGGTCCTTATAATGCTATGTTAGATTTGTTTGGTCCACCACCTCTTTTGGTTAATGGAACTGTTTTAAATTTGGAACATGTGACGCAAAGGCTTGAAATTATTGAAAATAAAGTTGCCACTATTGAGTTGATTGAAAATTTGGATAAAAAGATTCATAACCAAATTACCCAATATGGATCTAGGGTTGGGGTTACTTTGAATTTTTTTAAAGAGAAAGAACCTATAGTTAACGAAAGAATGGATCTAGATTCTACGAGAATCGGTAAACTTGAGGATATTATTACCAACTTAGGGTCGACCTTTTCATCCGTGAAAAATACTCCAACTCCTCCTACCAAAACTGCCAAATTCATTTATGTTCCTAAAAATAAGGGTGAATCTTCTAGTAAGGAAAATGCGGATCTCAAATCAATAAGTGTTCACCCCAATTGTATCTCTATCATAAAGGAACCTTTTGCTTCAAATGAATTTCTTGATTTCTTGCCTAGGAGTTTAATCATTGCTAAAAAGAAAGAAACTCCTAAAAGTTATAAGTGCTCTATTGAATATTTGAATACCAAAGATGGCAATACTTAGATCTATTCTCGCTTTTATGCCTAGCTAGGGGCGTTAAATGATAGCGCTTGTTGGGAGGCAACCCAATTTTATTTTTGTTTCTTGCTTTTTGCTTCTGTCTAGTAATAAATATTTCATCTAGCTTCTGTTTAGATTTGGTTTTATGTTTTAGTTAGTGTTTGTGCCAAGTAGAACCTATAGGATAACCTACGGTGATAGTTAATTAGATTCTGCTGACAAATAGAAACTTTGCGCACACGAAAATAATTTTAGTAATTCACAGAAACATGATTTTGCGTTGATTCGTTTTGCCGTAGATCAATAGACAAATTTCCCAGGACTTCCTATTTTGGTAGGATTTTTAGAGTTCCAGAAGTATTCAAAAGTTACAGATTGCTACAGACTGTTCTGTTTTTGACAGATTCTGTTTTTCGTGTGTTGTTTGCTTATTTTGATGCATCTATGGCTAGTATCGGGGGGTATGAACCATAGAGAAGTTGGAATACAGTAGCTTTAACACCAATATAAATAAAGAATGAGTTCATTACAGTACCTTATTTTGTGGTTTTTCTTTCTTGCACTAACGGAGCTTATGAGATTTCCTGTTGAGTTTTGTGTTGTGAAGTTTTCAAGTTTTGGGTAAAGATTTGATGAACTATGGAATAAGGAGTGGAAAGAGCCTAAGCTTGGGGATGCCCATGGCACCCCAAGATATTCAAGGACAACCAAAAGCCTAAGCTTGGGGATGCCCTGGAAGGCATCCCCTCTTTCGTCTTCGTCTATCGGTAAGTTTACTTGGAGCTATATTTTTATTCGCCACATGATATGTGTTTTTCTTGGAGCATCTTGTATGATATTAGTCTTTGCTTTTTAGTTTTACACAATCATCCTTGCTGTACACACCTTTTGGGAGAAACCCACTTGGTTTGGAATTTATTAGAATACAATATATGCTTCACTTATATCTTTTGAGCTAGATAGTTTTTGCTCTAGTTCTTCACTTATACTTTTTAGAGCACGACGGTGGCTTGATTTTGTAGAAATTGTTGATCTCTCATGCTTCACTTATATTATTTTGAGAGTCTTTTTGAACAACATGGTATTTTCTATGGTTATAAAATTGGTCCTAGAATGATGAGCATCCAAGTTGGGTATAATAAAAACTATCATAGGAAGTGAATTGGATGCTATGATCAATTTGATACTTGATAATTGTTTCGAGATATGGAGGTGGTGATATTAGAGTCATGCTAGTTGGGTGATCGTGAATTTAAATAATACTTGTGTTGAAGTTGGCAAGTCCAGTAGCATGCACGTATGGTAAAAGTTGTGTAACAAATTTATTGCATGAGGTGCTCTTTCGATTGCCTTCCCTTGTGTGGAGGTCGGGGGCGCGCGATGGTTAACTCCTACCAACCTCCCCCCTAGGAGCATGCGTAGTAGTTCTTTGCTTCGAGGGCTAATAAAACTTTTGCAATAAGTATATGAGTTCTTTATGACTAATGTGAGTCCATGGATTATATGCACTTTTACCTTTCCATCGTTGCTAGCCTCTTCGGTACCGTGCATTGCCCTTTCTCACCTTGAGAGTTCGTGCAAACTTCGCCGGTGCATCCAAACCCCGTGATACGATATGCTCTATCACACATAAACCTCCTTATATCTTCCTCAAAACAGCCACCATACCTACCTATCATGGCATTTCCATAGCCATTCTGAGATATATTGCCATGCAACTTTCCACCGTTCTGTTCATCATGACACGCATCATCATTGTCGTATTGCCTTGCATGATCATGTAGTTGACATCATATTTGTGGCAAAGCCACCATGCATAATTTTTCATACATGTCACTCTTGATTCATTGCCTATCCCGGTACACCGCCGGAGGCATTCATATAGAGTCATATCTTGTTCTAGTTTTGAGTTGTAATTCATGAGTTGTAAATAAATAGAAGTGTGATGATCATCATTATTAGAGCATTGTCCCCAAATAAAAAAAGAAAGGCCAAAAAGTAAAAAAGAAAGGCCAAAGCAAAAAAAAAGGCCAAAGAAAATAAAGGCAACACAAAAAAGGAAAAAAGGGGCAATGTTACTATCCTTTTCCACACTTGTGCTTCAAAGTAGCACCATGTTCTCCATATAGAAAGTCTCTTATGTTGTCACTTTCATATACTAGTGGGAATTTTTCATTATAGAACTTGGCTTGTATATTACTACGATGGGCTTCCTCAAAATTGCGCTAGGTCTTCGTGAGCAAGCAAGTTGGATGCACACCCACTTAGTTTCTTTTGTTGAGCTTTCATACATTTATAGCTCTAGTGCATCTGTTGCATGGCAATCCCTACTCCTCATGTTGACATCAATTGATGGGAATCTCCATAGCCCGTTGATTAGCCTCGTCAATATGAGACTTTCTCTTTTTTTGTCTTCTCCACACAACCTCCATCATCATATCTATTCCACCCATAGTGCTATATCCATGGCTCACGCTCATGTATTGTGTGAGAGTTGAAAAAGCTGAAGCGCGTTAAAAAGTATGAACCAGTTGCTTGGCTGAAACCGGGGTTGTTCTTGATGGGAGTATTTTGTGTGATGAAAATGAAACATAGCCTAACTATATGATTTTGTAGGGATGAACCTTCTAATGCCATGTTATTTTGAGAAGACATGATTGCTTAGTTAGTATGCTTGAAGTATTACTATTTCTTATGTCAATATGAACTTTTATTTTGAATCATTTGGATCTGAACATTCATGCCACAATAAAGAAAATTACATTGACAATTATGCTAGGTAGAATTCCACATCAAAAATTCTGTTTTTATCATTTACCTACTCGAGGACGAGCAGGAATTAAGCTTGGGGATGCTTGATATGTCTCCAACGTATCTATTATTTTTGGTTGTTCCATGCTATTATATTACCCGTTTTGGATGTTTATGGGCTTTACTTTACACATTTATACCATTTTTGGTACTAACCTACTAACCGGAGGCCCATCCTGAATTGTTTTTTTTCCTATTTCAGTGTTTCGAAGAAAAGGAATATCAAACGGAGTCCAAACGGAATGAAACCTTCAGGAGCGATCTTTTTGGAACAAATGCAATCCAGGTGACTTGGAGTGGACGTCAAGCAACAAGCGAGGCGGCCACGAGGGTGCCTGGCGCGCCCCCTGGGGGTGGGCCTGCCCCCCATCGTGGGCCCCTCAAGCGTCCACCTACCTACTTCTTCCTCCTATATATGTCCACGTACCTAGAAAACATCTAGGAGCACCATGAAAAACTATTTCCACCGCCGCAACCTTTTGTATCTGCGAGATCCCATCTTGGAGCCTTCACCAGCGCTCCGCCGGAGGGGGAATTGATAATGGAGGGCCTCTACATCATCTCCAAGGCCGCTCCGATGAGTTGTAAGTAGTTTACCACAGACCTTCAGGTCCATAGTTATTAGCTAGATGGCTTCTTCTCTCTCATTGCATCTCAATACAAAGTTCTCCTCGATCTTCTTGGACATCTATTCTATGTAACTCTTTTTGAGGTGTGTTTGTCGAGATCCGATGAATTGTTGGTTTATGATCAAGTTTATCTATGAGAAATATTTGAATCTCCTCTTAATTATTTTATGTGTGATTAAGTTATCTTTGCAAGTCTCTTCGAATTATCAGTTTGGTTTGGCCTACTAGATTGATCTTTCTTGCAATGGGAGAAGTGTTTATCTTTGGGTTCAATCCTGCGGTGTCCTTTCCCAGTGACAGCAGGGGCAACAAGGCACGTATTGTATTGTTGCCATCGAGGATAAAAAGATGGGGTTTATATCATATTGCATGAGTTTATCCCTCTACATCATGTCATCTTTCTTAATGCGTTACTCTGTTCTTCATGAACTTAATACTCTAGATGCAGGCAGGAGTCGGTCGATGTGTGGAGTAATAGTAGTAGATGCAAAATCGTTTTGATCTACTTGTCACAGACGTGATGCATATATACATGATCATGCCTAGATAATCTCATAACTATGCGCTTTTCTATCAATTGCTCGACGGTAATTTGTTCACCCACCGTAATACTTATGCTATCTTGAGAGAAGCCACTAGTGAAACCTATGGCCCCCGGGTCTATCTTTTATCATACAAGTTTTCCATCTACTTTTATTTGCATCTTTTACTTTCCAATCTATATCATAAAAATACCAAAAATATTTATCTTATCATATTATGTCTATCAGATCTCACTTTCGCAAATTACCGTGAAGGGATTGACAACCCCTTTATTGTGTTGGTTGCGAGGTTCTTGTTTGTTTGTGTAGGTGCATGGGAATTTTGAGGAGCCTCCTACTGGATTGATACCTTGGTTCTCAAAAACTGAGGGAAATACTTACGCTACTTTGCTGCATCACCCTTTCCTCTTCAAGGGAAAAACCAACGCAGTGCTCAAGAGGTAGCACCTTAGAGCTCGCCGTTGTCAGCTCCAGCCACCCCAGCTCCTCCCGCTTGATCTACCAGATGCGTGTGAGACTCAACTACACGTAGGACCAAACCGCGGTCGATTTGGTCGACCGTGGGCAAATCTCGAGCCCCTCCACTGTCTCGGGCTTCACCGGCGACGAGCCATGGACCATGTCCGGATGGTTTGACCCTGCTGACCAGGGGTTTGAACTTCCCCGTGTCACAGACGCGTGGGCCACCCCCCACTGACACTTTTAATTAGTTTTAGTTTAACACTAATTAACTTAGGTTAGTTAGTTATACACTGACGTGTGGACCCCCATGTCAGGTTTGACCTGGACCGCGCCCTATTGACTCGCTGACGTCATGATGATGCAATGCTGACACAGTAAAGCCTTTCGGGAATTAAAATAAATCAGAAAAGTTTAGAAATTCCAAAAAATGCTTTAAACTTCCGAAAATCATATAAATTCAACCATAACTTAGAATCAAAAAATTTATATATGAAAAATGATCAGAAAAAAGCCAATCTATCCATCTGTACTGGTTTCATGCATGTTTAAACAACTTAACTTTGTTGTATAAATCAAAACATGATAATGCACTATTTGAATTCATAGTTTGAGTTTGAAGTTGAACCTTTGGTTCAAAATGACTCAAACCACCCTGTTTGCAGTTGCCTTAGCTCAAACACACTCATTTTACCTTGTCATGATCATGCATCATATTGTTGCATTGCATTGATTGTGTTCTTCCTTGTTTGCCAGTATTTGTTCCCTCTCAGTAGATGACGTTCAGACGATGTTATTGATGACGCTGATGAAGAAGTATTCTATGTTCAGAAGTGCCAGGCAAGCAAAAACCCCTTGTTCATTCCGATACAATCCCACTCTCTCGCTCATGCTCTCTTTTACTACATTAGGACAACAACGATTCAACTGTTACAAGTTGCGGTAGTTGAATCCCTTTTCCTCTACATGACCTGTCATTGCCACAGTAAATAGAGGAAACCCACTAGCATGAGTGGTAGTTGTTTAAGCCTTGATGTGCCTACTCATCATGCTTGTTTGTCATGCCTGCTACTACTTAGAGTTGGTTCATCGGGGATGAATCAGAATGGTGTGAACATGTCCTATTGTTGAGAGCTAAGTGTGCGAATACGATTTGGTAAAGGTAGCGGTGAGAGGCCATGTAGGAGTACATGGTGGGTTGTCTCATTGAAACCGTCCTCTCGAACTGAGTTCTGTGTTTGTGATCCATCAACAACTACTACCATGCGTTGGGACCGAAACCAAGGAACCTCTCGACTTATTAACTGCCCCTGTCCTTTGTCTGGGAGTTGCAAGTAGTTTCTGTTGTTTGTAGTATGCTGGAGGCCGTGCGCAACACTGACCCGAGGGGTGGGCTGTGATGCGGTATGCACCTGGCACGGTGTACCGGGATGCCCATTTGGTGCCTCGGGAACCCTGCACACATCGTTCGGGCCGTATGTGGAAACCTCAGTCAGACTCCCTGTGGATGGAACCTGAATAGGCGATAAACCTGGACTTGCAACTTGTGTGGTTAGTCAGGTCATTGCCGACACCCTCGCTGGGCTTCCACTTGAAGGTTGCTGAGTACATGTCGTGTAAACGGTGATAAGTGGTGAGAGCGTGTGTGAAGAAGTACACCCCTGCAGGGTTAACATCATCTATTCGAATAGCCGCGTCCGCGGTAAAGGACCTCTGGGTTGCCTATACAGTTCATAGACAAGTGAAAGTGGATACTCTAAAATGCGCAAGATAACACAACAAAAAAAAAGACACATCCATGACATTTTGGACCTAACGAATTTTTTTGTCATGCTTATGACACTTATATGACGATAATTGTGACAAAACCCGGTATCATCATCGGGCTCCTACTTCTATCATAGAAAATCATGACAGAAAATGGGCTTTTCGTCCCGGGTGGGCCGGAGATGCAGCTGCATGACATTCTCTGGGCCATGCATGACAGAAATAATTGTGGTAGAAGCGAGGGCGAGGAAAATATCATGGAGTTCCCGGTTACGGTGGGTGGTCGGGGGCTGAGCGACGCGTGTTTCTCTCGTACACGTACGCGCGTGGGTGCGAGACGTTGGGCTCTAACTGAACCCGAGCGATTGCACTGCAGGCTACGCGCTACTGAACCCAAGCGATTGATCTATGGCTGTTAACTGAACCCGATCGAGCAATTCCTTTGCTACTGCTGCTAACTGAAGCCGATCGATGCTGCCTCTGGATGAACAGTGAGCGTTGTTGTTGGGGGGGTTGGATGAACAGTTCCCGGTGGGAGGTTGGATGAACAGGACCCCGTGGTGTTGTCGCTGGATGAACATGACCCCGATCGATCAAGCCAGTTGGGCGCGGATGAACAGGACCACGTGGAGGGCTGGATGAACATGGTGGATTGTCTCATTGAAAACATCCTCGGGAACTGAGTTTTGTGTTTGTGTTCCATGAACAGCTACTACCACGTGTTGGGCCCAAAACCAATGGACCCTCTCGACTTATTACCCGCCCCTCTCCTCTGCCCGGGAGTTGCAAGTAGTTTCTGGTGTTTGTAATATGCTGGAGGCCGTGCATAGCATTGACCCTAGGGGTGGGTTGTCATGCGGTAGGCACGTGGCACGGTGTGCTGGGACACCCGTTGGTACCTCGGGAACCCTGCACACAATGTTCGGGGCTGTATGTGGAAACCTCGATCGGACTCCCTGCGGATGGAACCTGAATAGGCGGTAAACCTGGACTAGGGACTTGTGTGGTTAGTCAAGTCGTGGCCGACACCCTCGCTGGGCTCCCGCTTGAAGGTTGCCAAGTACATGTCATGTAAACAGCGACAAGTGGTGAGAGCGTGTGTGAAGATGTACACCCCTGCAGGGTTAACATCATCGATTCGAATAGCCTCCTCTGCGGCAAAGGACCTCTAGGTTGCCTATACAGTTCATAGACAAGTGAAAGTGGATACTCTAAAATGCGCAAGATAAGTGTGAGTGCTATGGATGGTGATCTCGTATGGAGACGGGAGCGGATCCATAGTAATGTGTTGATATGTTGAATATGTGGACTCGTGTTCCCCACTTCAAAAGAGTTACTTGCAGTTGTAGTTCAGGATAGCCGCCGAGCCAAAGCTGGCTTGCTGCAGTTAAACTCCACCACCCCCTTTGTTAATACTCATGCATATGTAGTTAGTTCTGATGTAAGTCTTGCTGGGTAGATTTGTACTCACATTTTCTTAATTTATGTTTTTGCAGAGAGACTTCAGTCTCACTAGTAGTTCTGCGTGGACTTCGATGTTTAGCTTGTTACCTCAGCTATGATCTTGTGCCCTCGGCAGGATCTTGTAGATAGTCAGGCTTGTTAGCCCTTTTCATTTGTAGATGTCTGAACTCAGACATGTTATGCATCCATTGTTTGTATGCTCTGAATGTTGGGTCATGAGACCCATGTTTGTAATACTTGGCTCCTCGGAGCCTATTGAATAAATACTTTGAGTTGTAGAGTTATGTTGTGATGCCCTATTGTATTTGCACATATCGAGCATATTGTGTGTATGATTATTGAAATGCTTGGTATGTGTGGGATCTGACAACCTAGTTGTTTATCCTTGGTAGCCTTTCTTACCGGGAAATGTCTCCTAGTGCTTCCATGAAGCCATGGTAGCTTGCTAGTACCCCAGAACATTTAGCCTGGCCAGAATGTGTCCTTATTCGTTCCTTTGTTTGTCCCTTTAGAGAAATGTCACTCGTTGTTCCTTTAAGTCCTTGTAGCTTGATACGACGTGGGTTCATAAGATGTTGATCGACACGTTTGTTGCTGGGTCATGTATGCATGTGCCAGTAAGTTAGCACCACCTTGGGTTTACGACTAGTCATGTTGGCCCGGGTTCTTTGTTATATGGATGCTAGCGGCACTATCATATACGTGGGCCAAAAGGCGCAAACGGTCCCGGGCCAGTTATGGTCGCACCCGGGAATACCGTACGTGAGGCTGCAAAGTGATATGATGTGTTACATGCTAGATCGGCGTGACTTAGGATCGGGGTCCTGAGAGTCTGCAATCTTGGTATTGTCACCCAGCTCTCCTTCACACAACATAGATAATCCTTTTCAGTAAAGGGGGTGCCAACTGCATTGATTCTGGGATCCTGTCTCCCAGAAGAGTCGATTCCATCTCAGGCAGGTCTGCCTTGGCTTGGGCAAGTTAGTACATGGCCCCTGATCAACAAGCCACACATTTTATTTTCTTATACTAACGGAGCTCACGAGTTTTCTGTTGAGTTTTGCGTTGTGAAGTTTTCAAGTTTTGGGTGAAGATTCGATGGACTATGGAATAAGGAGTGGCAAGAGCCTAAGCTTGGGGATACCCAAGGCACCCCAAGGTAATATTCAAGGACAACCAGAGCCTAAGCTTGGGGATGCCCCGGATGGCATCCCCTCTTTCGTCTGTGTTCATCGGTAACTTTACTTGGAGCTATATTTTTATTCACCACATGATATGTGTTTTGCTTGGAGCGTCATTTTGTTTTATTTTGTTTTGCTTGATGTTTGAATAATATCCCAAGATCTTAAATTCTTAAATGTTAGAGAGTCTTCACATAGTTACATAATTATCTGACTACTCATTGATCTTCACTTATATCTTTTGGAGTAGTTTGTCGTTTGCTCTAGTGCTTCACTTATATCTTTTTAGAGCATGATGGTGGTTTTATTTTGTAGAAATAGATGAACTCTCATACTTCACTTATATTATTTTGAGAGTCTTAAACAACATGAAAATTTTCTTTGGTTATAAAATTAGTCCTAATATGATAGGCATCCAAGGGTGATATAATAAAAACTTTCATATAAAGTGCATTGAATACTATAAGAAGTTTGATTCTTTGTGATTGTTTTGAGATATGCAGATGGGGATTAGAGTCATGCTAGTGGTGTAATTGTGAATTTGAGAAATACATGTGTTGAGGTTTGTGAGTACCGTAACATGCACGTATGGTAACCATTGTGTAACAAATTTGAAGCATGAGATATCTCTTTGATTGTCTTCCTTATGTGTGGAGGTCGGGATCGTGTGATGGTTAACTCCTACCAACCCTTCCACTAGGAGCATGCGCGTAGTGCTTGGTTTTGATGACTTGTAGATTTTTGCAATAAGTATGTGAGTTCTTTATGAATAATGTTGAGTCCATGGATTATACGCACTCTCACCCTTCCACCATTGCTAGCCTCTCTTGTACCGCGCAACTTTCACCGGTACCATAAACCCACCATTTACCTTCCTCAAAATAGCCACCATACCTACCTATTATGGAATTTCCATAGACATCCGAGATATATTGCCATGCAACTTTCCACCATTCCGTTTATTATGACATGCTTCATCATTGTCATATTGCTTTGCATGATCATGTAGTTGACATTCTATTTGTGGCCAAGCCACCATTCATAATTATTCCATACATGTCACTCTTGAATCATTGCACATCCCGGTACACCACCGAAGGCATTCATATAGCCTCATATTTTGTTCTAAGTATCAAGTTGAAATTCTTGAGTTGTGAGTAAATAAAAGTGTGATGATCATCATTATTAGAGCATTGTCCCAGTGAGGAAAGAATGATGGTGACTATGATTCCCCCACAAGTCGGGATGAGACTCCGGACAAAAAATAAAAAAATAAAATAAAATAAAATAAAGAGGCCAAAAAAAGAGAAGACTAAAAAAATGAGAGAAAAAGAGAGAAGGGGCAATGCTACTATCCTTTTACCACACTTGTGCTTCAAAGTAGCACCATGATCTTCATGATAGAGAGTCTCCTATGTTGTCACTTTCATATACTAGTGGGAATTTTTCATTAAAGAACTTGTCTTGTATATTCCAATGATGGGCTTCCTCAAAGTGCCCTAGGTCTTCGTGAGCAAGCAAGTGTGATGCACACCCACTTAGTTTCTTTTTGAGATTTCATACACTTATAGCTCTAGTGCATCCGTTGCATGGCAATCCCTACTCACTCACATTGATATCTATTGATGGGAATCTCCATAGCCCGTTGATACGCCTAGTTGATGTGAGACTATCTTCTCATATTTGTCTTCTCCACAGCCACCATTCTATTCCACCTATAGTGCTATATCCATGGCTCACGCTCATGTATTGCGTGAAGATTGAAAAAGTTTGAGAACATCAAAAGTATGAAAAAATTGCTTGGCTTGTCATCGGGGTTGTGCATGACTTAAATATTTTGTGTGATTAAGATAGAGCATAGCCAGACTATATGATTTTGTAGGTATAACTTTCTTTGTCCATGTTATTTTGAGAAGACATGATTGCTAGTATGCTTGAAGTATTATTGTTTTCATGTCAATATTAAACTTTTGTTTTGAATCTTTCGGATCTGAACATTCATGCCACAATAAAAGAAATTACGTGGATAAATATGTTAGGTAGCATTCCACATCAAAAATTCTGTTATTATCATTTACCTACTTGAGGACGAGCAAGAATTAAGCTTGGGGATGCTTGATACGTCGCCAACGTATCTGTAATTTTTTATTGTTCCATGCTATTATATTATCCATCTTGGATGTTTTATATGCTATTTTATATGATTTTTGGGACTAACCTATTAACCTAGAGCCCAATGCCAGTTTCTGTTTTTTCCTTTTTTTGAGTTTTACAGAAAAGGAATACAAAACGGAGTCCAATTGACATGCCAATTTTTGAGGATTTTTTATGGACCAAAAGAAGCCCCCGAAGTGAAAGAGTTGGGCTAGAAGAGTCTCGAGCTATCCACGAGGTGGAGGGCGCGCCCTACCACCTTGGGCGTGCCCTACCACCCTGGGTGTGTCCCCCTATCTCGTGGATGACTCAGAGACCCCCGTGACGTGAAACCGCCGCCAAAAATTCCTATAAATACAGAAACCACCAGAAATAAACCTAGATTGGGAGCTCCGCTGCCGCAAGCCTCTGTAGCCACCAAAAACCTCTCGAGAGCCCATTCCAGCCCCCTGCCGGAGGGGGAATCCATCACCCGTGGACATCTTCATCATCCCGGAGTAGTTCACCCTTGGGGCTGAGGGTATGTACCAGTAGCTATGTGTTTGATCTCTCTTTCTCTCTCGTGTTCTTGATGTGGCACGATCATGATGTACCGCGAGCTTTGCTATTATAGTTGGATCTTATGATATTTCTCCCCCTCTACTCTCTTGTAATGGATTAAGTTTTCCCTTTTGAAGTTATCTTATCGGATTGAGTATTTAAGGATTTGAGAATACTTGATGTATGTCTTACATGTGCTTATTTGTGGTGACAATGGGATATCACGTGATCTACTAGATGTATGTTTTGGTGATCAACTTGCGGGTTCAGTGACCTTGTGAACTTATGCATAGGGGTTGGCACACGTTTTCTTCTTGACTCTCCGGTAGAAACTTTGGGGCACTCTTTGAAGTTCTTTGTGTTGGTTGAATAGATGAATCTGAGATTGTGTGATGCATATCATATAATCATACCTGCGGATACTTGAGGTGACATTGGAGTATCTACGTGACATTAGGGTTTTGGTTGATGTGTGTCTTAAGGTGTTATTTTACTATGAACTCTAGGGCTATTTGTCACACTTATAGGAATATCCCAACGGATTGTATCGGAAAGAATAACTTTGAGGTGGTTTCATACCCTACAATACTCTCTTCATTTGTTCTCCGCTATTAGTGACTTTGGAGTGACTCTTTGTTGCATGTTGAGGGATAGTTATATGATCCAATTATGTTATGATTGTTGAGAGAACTTGCACTAGTGAAAGTATGAACCCTAGGCCTTGTTTCGAAGCATTACAATACCGTTTTCGCTCACTTTTAGCATTTGTTACATTGCTGTTTTTATATTTTCAGATTACAAAAACCTATATCTACCATCCATATTGCACTTGTATCACCATCTCTTCGCTGAACTAGTTCACCTATACAATTTACCATTGTATCGGGTGTGTTGGGGACACAAGAGACTCTTTGGTATTTGGTTGCAGGGTTGTTTGAGAGAGACCATCTTCATCCTACGCCTCCCACGGATTGATAAACCTTAGGTCATCCACTTAAGGAAAATTTGCTACTGTCCTACAAACCTCTGCACTTGGAGGCCCAACAACGTCTACAAGAAGAAGGTTGCGTAGTAGACATCAGCGACTCTTTCTTCTTCTTCACAAGCAGCCTTGGTCTTTTCTAGTGTAGCTTGTTCAGGTAGCAAAGAGTTATGAAAAATCTAAAGATAGATTCTCTGCTTTCTCCCGAAGCTTCTTTCCTTTTTTCAACTCTTTTTGCAAGTTGGCAGCCTGTGACTCAACATGGTTCAACATTTCCTGTATATCAGAATGACTAAGCCAGAAACATTATTGGAGGTCTCGAGCGGGCGCTGGCTAACGACTCAACCTGATTTTTTTGATTTCTATTATATCAAAGTCCCATGCAGCCGCAAGCACTCAACATGGCACTTGGTGGCTAATGCATTGTCATTTTGAAAGGACTAACTATACTAGAAGACCCAACTCACCACATGATGATGAGCCGGCCCTTGGGGGCTACCAATTGCTCACATTCTGTTGGTGTCATGGAATTGTCACGTCAGATGTCCTAGCGAAAGGACTTAGTCATGGAGCTATCGCAAGTAGGAAGCTTAAAGGGGTTAATTGGGGCACAGGACATGGGGTTTATACTGGTTCGACCCCTTACGGTGAAGGTAAAAGCCTACGATCCAGTTTTGAGTGGGATTGCTTATGACTCGATTACTAGGGAGCGGAATCGCTTGACCTACCTCTCGATCTGACGTTACTTGCCCTGAACCGCTCCCGGGTCGTCCCTTTATTTACAAAGGTCGACGCCCAGCGGCTCATAGAGTCCCGGTCGGCTCATAAACATTGTCCGGCTCGGTCTCTTAACTATTCTTGCCTTACAATACAAGTCATGTATATATGGAGGTTTATCTCTACGGGCCTGAAGTCGCCTCTAGGCTTTGGGCCCTTAACTGACCCGCCATCTTCAACCTTGGTCTTGGGCTTCAAGAATACTTGTAGGTATAACCCGGCCGCTCCTGGGCGGTTCATACCTAATATTTATATCCCCAACATTAGGCCCCAGATTGATTTGAACTTGTTCATGTCAATCTTCAACACTTAAGAAAAATCTTCTGCTCTTTGCTTATGAAACTTTTGCAACCCGCCATGACGTCGTCCTTTAAATTCGTGATAACCCGCCATGACGTCATCTGTCTTTAATGCATGTTTTGCCCAACGTATCTCAATAGATCCTTATCTTTAATGACCATCCCAAAAATCGAGGCGTCCGAGTAGCTGCATAACCATGTTTTGGCCTCCTCGTTTTTCGCGCCCACTTATCAGTCTTTCCTTATAAATAGGCACGACTAGGTCTCTTCACATTCTCCCTCTTTCGTCATCTTCTTCCTCTCGCACCCCTACTGCCGCTCGAGCTCCGCCGCCGCTGCAACGCACCTCGTCTCCGTCGACCTTGTCCGCTGCATCGACCTGAATCAATCTAGAGAATGGCGGCGCCCCTCCGCAGTAGTTCTGCGTCCGTAAGTCCTCGCCTTTCTGCACCTTAGATCCACATTAGGGTTGTCGAGTTCTTCTGTGTTCTTCGTTGTTCATCATGGATTATTCGTAGTATCTCGACCGCAGCTTTTCTTGATCTTAAAGAAGTATGAAACTCATGCGGTAGCTATTTAGCATCCATTTCAGATGCTAGTAGATCCCTTTTTCTTGTACAAAGGCCTCATTAGAACTGATGAACTCATCTGTACTTCGTTTTTAGGTCTAGAATATTTTCTTTTCTGAACAGCCATTTGATCCAAAATAGTAGATGCAGTTTGTGAAACTTGTTTATGCAACACTTAGCAAAAAACGTATATTTGTTAGATCCACCTAGCCATGGAGACTCTCATCACCGGCTTAAAAGGCAATGCTCAATTGATAATCCTGACTGCCCATGGCGACTTTAAATAACTTAACTGCTTATGACGCTCATGGCGGCTCAAATAATCTGACATAATTAGCCTTATACCATTAGGCCCCTTTTATAAGCCGCCATCTGAATATGCATTGAAATATCTCTCTCTCCAGCATAAATTTGAACCGGTAATTTGTATTCTGTCTTAGGCTTTCATCACAATGGCACCGAAAGCACCCACTTCCTGCAATTGGGTCAAATCCATCGTCACAGATAACACGCTGGATGACTTTGTGAAGACCGGCTATTTGCCGAAGAAGGAAGTCATGTCCTATCGTGATCCTAACCCGGAGGAGGAAATTCCTCAGCCCAAAGCCGGTGAGGTTATCGTTTTCACGAATCACATGAATCGGGTTTTCTCGCCACCCGGCTCAAAATTCTTCAGGGACGTCTTACACTTCTTTGACCTCCGCCCTCAAGACATCTGACCCAATTCCGTGCCTAATATCTGCAATTTTCAAGTTTTCAGTGAAGTATGTCTTGGACAGGAGCCTAACATATTACTCTTCAGAGAGCTATTTTACTTGAACCGCCAAAATGAATGCGCCAACGATCAGAGCTTGGAACTTGGTGGTGTCTCAATCCAACGTCGGAGAGACGTAATTTTTCCTTATGCCAATCCACTGATGACCCACAAGTGTAGGGGATCTATCGTAGTCCTTTCGATAAGTAAGAGTGTCGAACCCAACGAGGAGCAGAAGGAAATGATAAGCGGTTTTCAGTAAGGTTTTCTCTGCAAGCACTGAAATTGTAGGTAATAGATACTTTTGTGATAAGATAAATAGTAACGAGCAACAAGTAAATAAAGTAAATAAAGTGCAGCAAGGTGGCCCAATCCTTTATGTAGCAAAGGATAAGCCCGGACAAATTCTAATAATGAGAAAGGAGCTCCCAAGGACACATTGGGAATTATCGTCAAGCTAGTTTTCATCACGCTCAAATGATTCGCGTTCGGTACTTTGATAATTTGATATGTGGGTCGAACGGTACTTGGGTACTGCGCTAACTTGGACAAGCATCCCACTTATAATTAACCCCTATTGCAAGCGTCCGCAACTACAAAAGAAGTATTAAGGTAAACCTAACCACAACATTAAACATACGGATCCATATCAACCCCTAACGAAGCAACGCATAAACTAGGATTTAAGCTTCTATCACTCTAGCAACCCATCATCTACTTATTACTTCCCCATGCCTTCCTGTAGGCCCAAATAATGGTGAAGTGTCATGTAGTCGACGTTCACATAACACCACTAGAGTAAAAGACAACATACATCTCATCAAAATATCGAACGAATACCAAATTCACATGACTACTAATAGCAAGTCTTCTCCCATGTCCTCGCGAACAAACGTAACTACTCACAAAGCATATTCATGTTCATAACCAGACGAGTAATAATATGCATAAAGGATCTGAACATATGATCTTCCACCAAGTAAACCAATTAGTATCAACTACAAGGAGTAATCAACACTACTAGCAACCCAGAGGTACCAATTTGTGGTTTTGATACAAGATTGGATACAAGAGATGAACTAGGGTTTTGAGAGGAGATGGTGCCGGTGAAGATGTTGATGGAGATTGACCCCTCCTGATGAGAGGATCGTTGGTGATGACGTTGGTGATGATTTCCCCTCCCAGAGGGGAGTGTCCCCGGCAGAACAGCTCCGCCAGAGCCCTAGATTGATTCCGCCTCGTGGCGGCGGAGTTTCGTCCTGTAAGCTTGCCCACGATTTTTTCCAGGGTAAAAGTGATGATATAGCAGAAGATGGACGCCGGAGGCCCACGAGGGGGCCCAGGAGATAGGGGCGCCCTATAGGGGGGCGCCCCTGTCTCCTGGATAGGGTGTGGCCCCCCTGGCCTATTTCTTTCGCTCAGAAATTCTTATTAATTCCAAAAAGTTGTTTCGTGGAGTTTCAGGACTTTTGGAGTTGTGCAGAATAGGTTTCCAATGTTTGCTCCTTTTCCAGCTAGAATTCCAGTTGCCGGCATTCCCCCTCTTCATGGTAAACCTTGTAAAATAAGAGAGAATAGCTATAAGTATTGAGATATAATGTGTAATAACACCCCATAATGCAATAAATATTGATATAAAAGCATGATGCAAAATGGACGTATCATCCACCAAGTCATCCCAAAGACTGGAACCAGACAGGGTTTTATTGCCAAGACACTTCTCCGGCCGATGAAAACCCTCTGCCCGGTTTTCGTGCTCTACGTCTTGGGTCCAACCATCAGCTTCCTGACAAGATTACAGCCGTCGAACGCAAAACACTTGCCCCCGCCCTAGCTAAAATCAAAGATCTTCTGGGGAATGGGTTAACTGGCATCGATTTAGTATGGGTTTGGCTCGCCTGGCGGGTCATTCCATTGAGCCGCCGCCCCGGCTTGATGTGCACCTACACATGCAAAAAGGATGACCCTCTGCGGCACAACCCTGATGACTTGCCTGAAGATGTCATCAACGATATGACGAAGTCACTTTTGAACGAGAGCCTAGCAGATTGTGGTAAGGTGGGCTTAAGCCCCTTCTGCGAAGCTAACCCGGATCCAGCGCTAAGCCGCCCATCTGAATACATTACCTTGATTTTTTGATGATTTATCCATACTCATACCTCTGCTAACCCACACAGGAGGGTGACAAATTCTGGAAGGTTAAATATGATCATGAAGCTGCGAAGAAAGCCAGGAAGGCCAAGAGAGCCGCCAGGAAAGAGGCTGCAAAGAAGAAGGGCAACAAAGCCACCGCTTCTGACTTGCTTCGGCTAGAAGATTCTTCTGAGTCAGAGGTAGCCCTTGACCCTCTGTAGCATTAATGTTTTGATCAATATCAGGGAGAGCGAAAGGATCAGCCGGACAAGCTTTGTTTAAGTACGTATAATCCACACACATACGCCAAGTGCCGTTCTTCTTAAGCACAAGCACCGGATTAGCCAACCACTCTGGATGAAAAACTTCAATAATTAACCCGGCCGCCAAGAGCCGGGCCACTTCCTCGCCAATGACTTTATGCCTCTCTTCATTGAATCACCGAAGAAATTGCTTGACCGGCTTAAACTTTGGATCAATATTTAAAGTGTGCTCAGCGAGTTCCCTCGGTACACTCGGCATGTCAGAAGGCTTCCATGCAAAGATGTCCCGGTTCTCACTGATGAACTCGATGAGCGCGCTTTCCTATTTGGGATCCAGATTGGCACTGATACTGAACTGCTGAGATGAGTCGCCTGGAACAAAATCAACAAGCTTAGTGTCATCGGCCAACTTAAACTTCATTACCGGCTCATGCTCTGTGGTTGGTTTTTTCAAAGACGTCATGTCCACCGGGTCAACATTGTCCTTGTAGAACTTCAACTCATCTGTTGCACAAACAGATTCCACGTAAGCAGCATCGCCTTCCTCACATTCCAAGGCTATCTTTTGGCTCCCATGCACTGTGATGGTACCCTTATGACCCGGCATCTTGAGCTGCAAATAAACATAACACGGCCTCGCCATGAACTTGTCATAAGCAGGCCGTCCAAACAAGGTGTGATACAGACTCTTGATTTTGACCACTTCAAAGGTTAGCTTCTCAGCCCTAGAATCATGCTCATCTCCAAAAGCCACTTCCAGCTCGATCTTACCCACTGGGTATGCTGACTTACTAGGGACCACTCCGTGAAAAACAATGTTGGAAGTCTTGAGATTTTTATCAGTCAAACCCATGCGATGAAAAGTCTCATAGTAGAGAATGTTGATGCTACTGCCTCCATCCATGAGCACCTTAGTGAACTTATATCCACCAACCCGAGGGGCTACCAGCAAGGCCAAGTGACCAGGATTATCAACCCGGGGAGGGTGATTGTCGGTGTTTAGGGAATGGGGGTCCCCAGACTTGCCTGCCTGTGGCCTGGAGCATGGCTCGGCTAGTGGCCCAGTACGACCCGTCTTCATCAACCCAAGTTCAAGACCCTCGCGAGGGGCCAAGCTTCAGGGCGGGTGACGCAAGGCCTCCTCAGGGGCGGCCTCACCAGGCAGGCTCGCGAGGAGGCGGAGAGATCAAGGCAAGGGGTGCCTCGCGAGGTGCTCATTATGCAAGCCATGACGATCAAGACCAGGCGGGCGCCAGCCTACGCAGTGTCCTTGTTTCCTCTTTGGTGCAAAGGGGGCAAGCGCAGGCGCGGAGTACCGAGGCATCAGGCAAAGGTTTCCATATCAGTGCAACGAGACCAAGACCAACAGGACGGAGGTCACTGTCGAGCCCAAGACAGCGTCAACACCAGTGCCGTTGGCAGTCCAAGACCACCTTTAGTCAGGATTGCTTATACTAGCTGTCCCCATTCAAAATGGCCGTTGTTTGATCCCTTCCCGCTCAATATTTGGGAAGAGGACCAGGGCCTCTATAAATATGTCCAGGCACCACAGTAGAGAGGGAATCTAATCTGAACATAGCTCACGCACACCACCACAAGAAAACCTCTCCTCGCGTGGCTGTTCTTCCTTTGTACTATTCATCATCAGCCCAAGAGGCAATCCACCACACCACACACTGGATTAGGGTATTACACCACAACGGTGGCCCGAACCAGTATAAACCTCGTGTCTCTTGTGTTGTTCATCGTGCTAGCTTAGAATTGTGGTGAGGTGGTGGGCGAGTTTCCATAGGGAGAAGATCTTCGTGCGCACCCTAGAGTTCGAACCATGAGGGTTTTGCTGGAACCCGATATCCGACATTTGGCGCGCCACATAGTGGTGCGCCGAAATCTTTTCTCCACTGATCTGCGTCCCATCGCTTCGTCGCATCCATGGCAGATGCTCGCCGAGCTCGCGCCGAGTGGCGGGCTGCTCTCGCCACCCGCGTCACCCAGACGGCTCCCGTCGGTGGGCCTCCTCGTCGTTCTCCATCACCTGCCACCAATGCCACCACCGGCCCAGCGGGGAACGAGCAGCAAGCATCTATGCTGCACCCCTAGGTGCGGCGGGAAGGCCGCACCGCCACTCCGTCGCTGACCCCAGCTGGTTCATTTTCTCACGCTCATCGGGCTCCTATGGACGCGCAGGTCGCGTTGCTCCTGGCACATGAGCTCCTGCACTACCGCCCCGTCGACGACCTCTATGAAGAATGGCTCGCTCGCATCACCGAGCTCGTCAGTGCCGCAGGGGGCTCTCCCGCGCCATCCCTCTCGCTGCCTCGCCCTCCGGCAACGCGGCTCGGGGAACGCCTCCGCCACCTCCTCCCAAGAAGGCGCCCTGGCTCCGAGGCGCGCGGCCCTTGGACATGACGCACCATGTCCGGTGCCTGCGTGGAAAGAAAGAAGTTGCCAAGAAATCCCCCGGCCTCAAGAAGGCGCTCATGTGCTCCCTGCACCAGCGCGACAAGACCGGATCCCTCCACTAGCACGCCAAGACCCCGCGCTGCCCCTGGCGGCGGTGCGCAGGAACCATCAAGAGCAAGCCCCACTTCCGCAAAGGGCTCTGGTGGCCATAGCAGGTTGTCGCGCTTTCACCATCGAGCTGCGTAGCGTCGCCTGGCCCAGCAAGTTCAAGCCGGACCTGCCTCCTCGCTACGATGGTACTACCGGCCCCGCGGAGTTCCTGCAGCTCTACAAGCTGGGCATCAAGGCGGCCAACAGAGTTGAAAAGGTCATGGCGAACTGGTTTTCCATGGTGCTCAAGGATGGTGCCCGCACCTGGGTCCTGAACCCGCCTCCCGGTTCGATCTCCTCTTGGGACGAGATGCGTAGCTGCTTCATCGCCAACTTCCAGGGCACTCGCGACTGCCCCCGGCCGCGGGTGACCTGCGCTGCATCAAGCAGCAGCCTGGAGAGACCCTGCAGAAATACATCCAGCGCTTCAACAGCGCCCGCCTCAAGATACCCAAGGTGACGGACGAGGCCATCATCTTAGTGTTTTCTGATGGCGTCTGCGATGTCAAGATGAAGGAGGAGCTCTTCATCCATGAGGATCTGTGCACATCTCTGGAGCTGTTCAACCTAGCGACCAAGTGCGCAAGAGCTGAGGAAGGACGCCTCTCCCTCCTCGAGTTTCCAGCTACTGACCCAGAAGAGAAGAGGGCCAAGGCCAAGGACGTAAAGCGCAAAGGAGTAGCCGTGCTCGCAGCAGAACCAGACACGAAGCATGGCAGGGACCAGTCGGAGTCGTCCAAGGGCAGCCGATTCTGCGCCTACCACAACCTCCACACCCACAACACCAACGAATGCCAGGAGCTCAAGGCAGTTCGAGAAGGACGCTTCGGTCGACGCCCCTAGCGCAACGACCGGGGCTACGGACGAGGAGGAGGCCGAGGCGGAGGGTGATGGGACGACCGAGGACCTCGCCAGGAGTGGCGTGACCGACCTTGTGAGGATCACTTGCAGGACCAGTCTTGCGAAGGAGCCTGGAGGGATCAACCTCGCGAGGACCTCCCGCGGGGCAGCGCAGGCCTTCCTCCTCTGTCGCCACCACCAAGAAGGAACGACGACCACCACCAGGACGAGGGGGATGGGGGCTTCCAGGAGCCATGTGCTATCTCTTGCATCTTGGGCGGTGCCCAGGCCCCAGCCTCTTAGCGCATCTTCAAGCAGTTTGCTCGCGAGGTGAATGCAGTCCTCCCTAAGCTCGAGGCCACGCGCCCGCTCAGGTGGTCCAAGTGCGCCATCACCTTCAGCTCGGAAGATCAAATCAAGAGTGCGGCTACTGGTGGCGTCCTCCCTATGCTTTGTTCCCCAGTCATCAACAATGTGAAAGTCACCAGGACCCTCATCGATGACGGTGCAGGACTCAAGGTTCTATTCGTCGAGATGTTCAACAACCTTCAAGTGCCATATGATCAACTTCAGCCTACCAAGCCTTTCTCAGGAGTTACTGACGACTCCACCACCCCGATAGGGAAGGTCCGCCTCCCTGTCTCTTTCAGACAGCGCAACAACTACCACACTGAGATCATCGACTTCGACATCGCCCACATCCGCCTGCCATACAATGCCATCCTCGGGTATCCGGCCCTGGCCAAGTTCATGGCGGTGACCCACCATGGCTACAACGTCCTCAAGATGCTAGGAAGCGGTGGAATCATCACAGTCCCATGCGAAGAGAAGGATGCGGTGTGCTCCCTCGAGCACACCTTCCAAGCTGCATCAATCGAGGACCCGGACAGCAAGGGCGAGAACCCTCCTGAGGCAGTCCCCAAGAAGAAGAAGACATCGCCAGCTCAAGGCCTCGGGAGGTTGGCATCTCAGGAGGAGTCGCATCAGGATCCGCGCTCGTCCATGGGGCGCCTCCTTCCATCACATAGGAAGGCGCACCTGGCGCCCTCCTCTGGCAGGACTCAGGGGCTCTCTTTTGGAGGGCCTCAGACTTTTCCAAGATCACGAGGGAGGCGCTCTGGCACCAGTTGGAGGCGTGCTTTGCAGCATGTTTCCCTCAAGAAGTCTCGGGGCGTGGAAAGCCCAACCCTCAGTAGTTCAGCACCAAGACCACTCAGGAGCTTCAGGAAGCAAGAGCCATGCACGGCGATCACCGTTTGCCTGGCGTAGCTCCCCATCCAGGCGAGGATGGCAGGGTGCACATCTGCATCAATGTCCCAGGGCTCAACCGAGCCGCACCTCAGGAGCGCCTCTGGCCTTCGCGCGTGGGATGTTGTGAGGGTCCGCCGCACAGCTACGTTTGCATGCCTTTCGGCCTGTCGAACATGGCTGCTACTCACCAGCGCCATCTGCAGAGCATTTTGGCGGCTCAAGAAGCCAGGCACCACGCAGTCCTGGCAGAGATGGAGATGGTCCTCAAGGAACTTCCTGGACCCCCGGGGCCTCCCGAGGCTCAAGGCTCCGGTGGCTCGTGAGGGTCGGCTTCTTCACCATGCCTCTTCACCTACTCCAACTCCCCTTCTACAACGGCACCAGGTGACATCTTCCGAGTTCATTTCAGGTGGGAGCGCCCTCAGGGTTGCATCATTCCTAGGCCGCGTGGGTCTGTCCCTGCGACATGTATCCCTTTTGCTTACGTCTTTAGTTTACCTTGCTGGGGGTGCCCCACGGGCTGCATCATTGATACGTCTCCAACGTATCTACTTTTCCAAACACTTTTGCCCTTGTATTGGACTTTAACTTGCATGATTTGAATGAAACTAACCCGAACTTACGCTGTTTCCAGCAGAACTGCCATGATGTTGTTTATTGTGTAGAAAACAAAAGTTCTCAGAATGACCTGAAAATCCACAGAGATAAGTTTTGGAAAATATAAAAAATACCGGCAAAAGAATCAAGAAGAGGGGGGCCACACCCTGTCCACGAGGGTGGGGGCGCGCCCTTCCCCCTGGGCACGCCCCCTATCTCGTGGGCCCCCTGACGCTCCAGCAACCTCAACTCCAACTCAATATATTCCGTTTTGCAGAGAAAAAATCAGAGAGACAGTTTCATCGCATTTTACGATACGGAGCCGCCGCCAAGCCCTCTCGGGAGGGCTGATCTGGAGTCCGTTCGGGGCTCCGGAGAGGGGGATTCGTTGCCATCGTCATCATCAACCATCCTCCATCACCAATTTCATGATGCGCACCGCCGTGCGTGAGTAATTCCATCGTAGGCTTGCTAGATGGTGATGGGTTGGATGAGATTTACCATGTAATCAAGTTAGTTTTGTTAGAGTTTGATCCCTAGTATCCACTATGTTCTGAGATTGATGTTGCTATGACTTTGCTATGCTTAATGCTTGTCAATAGGGCCCGAGTGCCATGATTTCAGATCTGAACCTATTATGTTTTCATGAATATATGTATGTTCTTGATCCTATCTTCCAAGTCTATAGTCACCTATTATGTGTTATGATCCGGCAACCCCGAAGTGACAATAATCGGGATACTTCTCGGTGATGATCGTAGTTTGAGGAGTTCAAGTATTCACTATGTGCTAATTCTTTGTTCCGGTTCTCTATTAAAAGGAGGCCTTAATATCCCTTAGTTTTCGCTAGGAACCCGCTGCCATGGGAGGGTAGCACAAAAGATGTCATGCAAGTTCTTTTCCGTAAGCACGTATGACTATATTCGAAATACATGCCTACATTACATTGATAAATTGGAGCTAGTTCTGTGTTACCCTATGTTATAGCTATTACATGAGGAATCGCATCTGACATAATTATCCATCACTGATCCAATGCCTACGAGCTTTTCACATATTGTGCTTCGCTAATTTACTTTTTCGTTGCTACTATTACAATTACTACAAAACTGCTATCTTTACTTTTGCCACTGTTACCATTACTATCATACTACTTTTCTACTAAATACTTTGCTACAGATATTAAGTTATCCAGGTGTGGTTGAATTGACAACTCAACTGCTAATACTTAAGAATATTCTTTGGCTCCCCTTGTGTCAAATAAATAAATTTGGGTTGAATACTCTACCCTCGAAATCTGTTGCGATCCCCTACACTTGTGGGTTATCAAGACTAATTTCTGGCACCGTTGCCGGGGAGCATAGCTCTATTCTTTGAGTCACTTGGGATTTATATCTGTTGATCACTATGAGGAACTTGAAAGACTAAAGAACCAAGATTTTTCCTTCAACTATGAGGGGAGGTAAGGAATTGCCATCTAGCTCTGCACTAGATTCTCCTTCTGTTTTGAGTAAGCTTGCAACACCTTAACCTGCTACTGCTATGAATTCTGATATGTCGCATGTTATTGATGATGCCACTTCTGCTGTGCATGATACTTATGACGAAACTACTTCTGTGCGTGATACTACTTTGCCATTAGGTGAATTTCTTGATGAACAACTTGCTAGGGTTAGAGAGACTGAAATTATTGAAGATGCTATTATTGATCATAGTGATGATGAAAGTTCTCCCCCTGATTATGAATTACCTGTTGGTCCTGAGGGTTATGTTATGAATGAGGAAGCTGCTAGAGCTATCTTTGCTTGCAAAGATAGATATGATCTTAAAAAGTTATTAGCTAAATGGAAGCAGCAATCCCTTAATGCTAGAATGAAACCCGACCCTGCTTTTGCTACTTCACCTATCTGTGTACTGATAAGGATTATGAATTCTCTGTTGATCCTGAAGTAATTACTTTGGTTGAATCCGATCCTTTTTATGGCCTTGAATCTGAAACTGTTGTGGCACATCTTACCAAGTTAAATGATATAACCACCCTGTTTACTAATGATGAGAAGTCTTGCTATTATTATATCCTTAAGATATTTCCGTTCTCATTAAAGGGTGATGCTAAGACTTGGTTTAATTCTATTGATCCTGGTGTTGTGCGTAGTCCCCAGGATATGATTTATTACTTCTCCGCTAAATGTTTCCCTCCTCATAAGAAACAAGCTGCCTTGCGGGAAATATATAATTTTGTGCAAATCAAAGAAGAGAGTCTCCCACAAGCTTGGGGGAGGCTTCTCCGATTACTTAATGCTTTGCCTGATCATCCTCTTAAGAAAAATGAAATACTTGATATATTTTATAATGGACTAACTGATGCTTCCAAGGACTACTTGGATAGTTGTGCTGGTTGTGTTTTCAGGGAAAGAACAGTCGACCAAGCTGAATTACTATTGAATAATATGTTGACTAATGAAAATAATTGGACTCTCCCTGAGCCAATTCCTGAGGCAATTCCTGAACCAATTGAGCCAACTCCTGAGCCTATTCCTAAACCCACTCCTAAGAAGAGAGGTGTTCTATTTCTCAGTCCTGAAGATATGCAAGAGGCAAAGAAATCAATGAAAGAAAAAGGTATTAAAGCTGAAGATGTTAAGAATTTACCTCCTATTGAAGAAATACATGGTCTTAATATACCGCCTGTCGAAGAACCACATTGTCTTGATAACCCAACATAGGTAGTAAAGGTAAATTCTCTCTATAGATATGATAAAGTTGAAATCCCGTCTAGTAAATTTCATAGCCCATGCTTAAATGAATATGACGACTTTATGCCTAGACAAGAAAGTCTTAATGCTCATGTTGGTAGAGAATTAAAGAATAATGCTTTTGAAATAGGACGCTTGAGTGATTATATGGCTAGATTTAAAGGTGAACTTAAACTCATTAGCAAATATACTTCTATGGTTGCCACCCAAGCTGAGCAAGTACTTAAAGCTCAAAATGATTTGCTCGATGAATTAAATAATAAACATGACTTTGCTGTTAGAGTGGCTACTAGAACTGGTAGAATGACTCAGGAACCTTTGTATCTTGAAGGCCACCCTAAGAGAATCGAGCAAGATTCTCAGAGTAATAATTTAGAGGCACCTAGCTCTTCTAAAAAGAAGAAAAATAAAGACGATAGGACTTTGCATGCTTCTAGTGAACCTGTTGTAGACACACCTGAGAATCCCAATAATATTTCTATTTCTGATGCTGAAACACAATCAGGTGATGAACTTGAACCTAGTGATAATGTTAATGATAATGTTCATGTTGATGCTCAACCTAGCAATAACAATGAAGTAGAGGTTGAACCTGCTGTTGATCTTGATAACCCACAATCAAAGAATCAATGTTATGATAAGAGAGACTTTGTTGCTAGGAAGCACGGTAGAGAAAGAGAACCATGGGTTTAGTAACCCATGCCCTTTCCTCCAAAACCATCCAAGACAAAGGATGAGGAGGATTTTGAGCGCTTTGCTGAAATAATTAGACCTATCTTCTTATGTATGCGTTTAACTGATATGCTTAAGGTGAATCCTTATGCTAAGTATATGAAGGATATTATTACAAATAAAACAAAGATACCAGAAGCTGAAATTTCCACCATGCTTGCTAATTATACTTTTAAAGGTGGAATACCAAAGAAACTTAGAGATCTAGGGGTACCAACTATACCATGCTCCATTAAAAGAAATTATGTTAAAACTGCTTTGTGTGATCTTGGAGCGGGTGTTAGTGTTATGCCTCTCTCTTTATATCGTAGACTTGAATTGAATAAGTTGAAACCTACTGAAATATCTTTGCAAATGGATGATAAATCAACTGCTATACCTGTCGATATTTGTGAGGATGTACCTGTTGTGGTTGCAAATGTCACTATCTTAACGAACTTTGTTATACTTGATATTCCTGAGGACGATAGTATGTCGATTATCCTTGGTAGACCCTTTTTGAATACTGCAGGGGCTGTTATTGATTGCAACAAAAGCAATGTCACTTTTCATGTTAATGGTAATGAGCATACGGTACACTTTCTGAGGAAACAATCTCAAGTTCATAGCATCAATTCTATTGGAAAAGTTCCAACTATCATTATTGGAGGTTTTGAATTTCCTCTCCCTACTGTCAAGAAAAAGTATGATATTCTTATTGTTGGGGATGTTCATATCCTCGTTGAGGTAACTTAGTGTTATTCGAAATTTTCCGGTTCCGTGTTATTCGGAATGAGTTTGTTAACAAGACTTGATCAACCTTGTTAGTGGATTCATTTTGATGATCACGAGATGGATGAAACTAGAAGGCACAACCTTCTGTACCCTCTTTTTACTTTCTGTTATTTAGAATAAATAAAGCAAAAATATATTATCTGTCTGTTTTTTGAATTATCCGTACAATAAAAATATCCCGAAAATAAAAGTGCTCCAAATGCCCTGGAAATTTAGTATGTTTTTTATGGAATATTTGAGGATTTTAGGCACTGAAAACACTACAGGAGGGGCAAGCACCAGCCCATGAGGGTGGAGGGCATGCCCACACCCCCTGGGCGCGCGCCCCCCTGTCTCATGGGCCGATGGTGGGCCCCCTCCACTTATTCCTGCACCCACACACTCCATCTTCTTCCCAAAAAAATCCTCATCCAGCTCAAGCACGAGTTCTAGCTCATTTTGCTGCAATTTTCGATCTCCTTGCTCAAAGCTCCATTCACAAAACTGCTTTGGGAGATTGTTGCTTGGTATGTGACTCCTCCATTGGTCCAATTAGTTTTTATTCTAGTGCTTTATTCATTGCAAATTTTTTCTGCATAGGTGACCATGTTCTTGAGCTTGCATATCTAATTTATGAGGTCCCAAGTAATTCTAATGCATGATATAGGCTCTAGGCACTTGTAGGAGTAGTTGCTACCAATCTTGTTTAGTTATATTCACTTTTATTTTGAAGTTACTAAAATTTCAAAAAAATTCAGAAAATGTTAAGGAGATTTTTGAGGGGCTCTTCTAGCCAAGGCTGCCAGAAAAAACAAGCTAAAGAAAAGGAAAAGGCCAAGTATAATCTTCCTCGCATAGCGGAAGTTCGGCCGTGTGAATGGTCATGCGATAATTTCTTGAGAGAAGCATGGATTTATGAAGACTTTTATTCTTTGATCGAGAATGCAGGCCTCACCGATTTCCTCCGTGACTGGATCGATTAGTATCTCTTACTCACCAATACTTTCGTGCAAAACTTTTATTATTATCCTAAGAAGTCACCGCCTTTAGTATCATTTCATTTATATGATGAATTCAAGGAAATATCTCTACGTAATTTTTGCGCGGTATGTAAAATACCCTTTGAGGGTAAATTAGATGAACCACATCGTAAAGGTGTGGATGGCTTTGTTAACACCATCACTATAGGGGATCCAAAGAAGGGTTCCGATGCGAGAATCTCTAGCATACACTTTCCTGTTTTACGCTACTTTGCCATATTTGCTAGTAGATGCTTAATTAGTCGTGGAAATAGTGGAAACTTCAATGTTTTCTGATATTATTATTCTTCTCCACGCCTTGTTTGGTGATAATAGTTTTAGTATGGGTGCCATCATTGCTAAACGGCTAAGCTTGAATCGTACAAAAGGCCCCATCTTTGGAGGTATCTATGCTGCACGTCATGCTAAACATTTTGAGATACCTATTAGGCACCATGAAAAAGAGGAGTCAATATTGCCTCCTTACTTTTTAGATTACAGGAGCATGGTAGCGCATGAGTTTATTGTTGACAACGAAGATAAGATGCTTCTGTATAACCTGAGATTTAATAAGAAACACAATGAGACTATTATTCTGCCTGCGCCTCTGTTGTTTGATTTGACTGCAGATAATTTTCTTGTCACGCCGGAAGCGGTGTACACTCATCGAGGCCAAGCGTCCACTCCAAAGCCTGAACCTGAGCCGGAGCCTTCACTGGACCCTTATCATGCATCATCCTACCAGTGGGATCCGGAGGAGATGGCCAGCCAGTGGTATCCTGATTACACCCCTCAGTACACCGGGGAGAGTAGCCACGGTCCGTGGCAATAGACCAACTTAGGCCAAAAGCCTAAGGTTGGGGGAGTACGTATTTCTCACCGACTTTACATTCATGTTCACACACTATTCTAGTCGTCGGTGTTCATACTCTTTCATTGTATTATCCATGCTAGTTTAATTTTCTTTTTCTCACTTTCTTCTTGTGTGTTTGATAAACCTTAAGAAAAAACAAAAAAAATAGTTAGTTTAATTTCCATGCTTGTAGTAGAATTAACATGAAAACCCAAAAATATTTCTGGTTCTTCTTCTTGCTTGTTGGGAGCTTTCCCGTGTAAATAGTTTTATTTTATTTTCTTTCCTTTGGGGGTCGAGAGTAGAAGACCATATTGAAAATGTTTAGTGCCTCTCATATGCATGATTGTTTATTTAACTTAGAGCCCATATTACTTTATCTTCTCTCTTGAGTTGAATGCTTGCAGATTCCAGCTTAGTCCAATGCACGTGCACTATTATTATTATACACATCATTCGGTTGTGCAAGTGAAAGGCAATAATAACGATATATGATGGACTTATTGAGATGAGAAAAGCTGGTATGAACTCGACCTCTTTTGTTTTTGTAAATATGATGAGGTCATCGTTCCTGATTCAGCTTATTATGAAGTAAACATATTTGCAATGACATTTAAAAATTATAGTTGCTTGTGCCATGCTTGATTAGCTATGAGTGATAATGGTTTACCTTGCGTGCCAACATGCTATTAAAATGATTGTGATGTGGTATGATGGGATGGTATCCTCCTTTGAATGAATTGAGTGACTCAACTTGGCACATGTTCATGCATGTAGTTGAAACAAATCAACATAGCCTTCATGATATTTATGTTCATGGTGGATTATATCCTACTCATTCTTGTACTCGGTGTGAATTAATTTTAATGCATGTTCATGATTGTTGTCGCTCTCTCAGTTGGTCGCTTCCCAGTCTTTTGCTAGCCTTCACCTGTACTAAGCGGGAATACTGCTTGTGCATCCAAACTCCTTAAACCCCAAAGTTATTCCATATGAGTCCACGATACCTTCCTATATGCGGTATTTACCTGCCGTTCCAAGTAAATTTGTATGTGCCAAACTCCAAACCTTGAAATGAAATTCTGTTTGTATGCTCGAGCAGCTCATGTTTCAACAAGGGCTGCCTATATCTTCCATGCTAGGTGGGTTATTCTCGAGAGGAGTGGACTCCACTCCTCATTCACGAGAAAGGGCCGGTAACCGGGATGCCCAGTCCCATGATCCAAAAAGATCAAAACAAATCAATATAACTAACCAAAACTCCCCCAGGGTTGTTGTTAGTTGGAGGCACTCGTTGTTTCGAGCAAGCCATGGATTGATGCTTGTTGGTGGTGGGGGAGTATAAACTTTTACCATTCTGTTTGGGAACTGCCTATAATGCATGTAGTATGGAAGATACATCCATCTCATAGTTGTTGCGTTGACAGTGAAAGTATGCCTCTCAAAATGTTATTCATCTCTATTTTAAAGTCGAGCTCTGGCACCTGTACAAATCCCTGCTTCCCTCTGCGAAGGACCTCTCTATTTACTTTTATGTTAAGTCATCACCCTCTTATTAAAAAGCACCCGTTGGAGAGCACACTGTCATTTGCATTCATTACTATTGGATTATATTGGGTATGACTTGACTGGATCTCTTTTACCATGAATTACAATGTTTAGTCAGTCCTTGATCTTTAAAGGTGCTCTACATTTATGTTTTGTGGTCTCGGAAAGGGCTAGCGAGATACCATTTTGTTATATCATATGATGATTGTTTTGAGAAAGTGTTGTCATCCGAGTTTTATTATTATTGCTCGCTAGCTGATTATGCCATTGATATGAGTAATTGTGAGACCTAACTGTTATTGTGAGTATGGTTAGTTCATAATACTTGCTGAAAACCTGAATGCTGGCTTTACATGTTTACAACAACAAGAGCAAACGGAGTTTGTAAAAGATTTTCTTTATCACTTTCAGTCTAACAACTAAATTGCTTCAGGACAAGCAAAGGTTTAAGCTTGGGGGAGTTGATACGTCTCCAACGCATCTACTTTTCCAAACACTTTTGCCCTTGTTTTGGACTCTAACTTGCATGATTTGAATGAAACTAACCCGGACTGACGCTGTTTTCAGATGAACTGCCATGATGTTGTTTATTGTGTAGAAAACAAAAGTTCTCGGAATGACCTGAAAATCCACGGAGATAAGTTTTGGAAAATATAAAAAATACTGGAGAAAGAATCAAGACCAGGGGGCCCACACCCTGTCCATGAGGGTGGGGGCACGCCCTTCCCCCCTGGGTGCGCCCCCTGCTCGTGGGCCCCCTGACGCTCCACCGACCTCAACTCCAATTCCATATATTCCGTTTCGCAGAGAAAAAAATCAGAGAAAAAGTTTCATCATGTTTTACGATACAGAGCCACCACCAAGCCCTAATCTCTCTCGGGAGGGCTGATCTGGAGTCTGTTCGGGGCTCTAGAGAGGGGGGATTCGTCGCCGTCGTCATCATCAACCATCCTCCATCACCAATTTCATGATGCTCACCACCGTGCGTGAGTAATTCCATCGTATGTTTGCTGGATGGTGATGGGTTGGATGAGATTTACCATGTAATCAAGTTAGTTTGGTTAGGGTTTGATCCCTAGTATCCACTATGTTCTGTGATTGATGTTGCTATGACTTTGCTATGCTTAATGCTTGTCACTAGGGCCCGAGTGCCATGATTTTAGACCTGAACCTATTATGTTTTCATGAATATATGTGTGTTTTTATCCTATCTTGCAAGTCTATAGTCACCTATTATGTGTTATGATCCGACAACCCCGAACTGACAATAATCGGGATACTTCTCGGTGATGACCGTAGTTTGAGGAGTTCATGTATTCACTATGTGCTAATGTTTTGTTCCGATTATCTATTAAAAGGAGGCCTTAATATCCCTTAGTTTCCGCTAGGACCCCGCTACCACGGGAGGGTAGGACAAAAGATGTCATGCAAGTTCTTTACCATAAGCACATATGACTATGTTCGGAATACATGCCTACATTACATTGATGAATTGGAGCTAGTTCTGTGTCACCCTATGTTATAGCTATTACATGAGGAATCACATCTGACATAATATCCATCACTGATCCAATGCCTACGAGCTTTTCACATATTGTGCTTCGCTGATTTACTTTTCCGTTGCTACTGTTACAATTACTACAAAACTGCTATCTTTACTTTTGCCACTGTTACCATTACTATCATACTACTTTTCTACTAAATACTTTGCTGCAGATACTAAGTTATCCAGATGTGGTTGAATTGACAACTCAACTACTAATACTTAAGAATATTCTTTAACTCCCCTTGTGTCGAATCAATAAATTTGGGTTGAATACTCTACCCTCGAAAGCTGTTGCGATCCCCTACACTTGTGGGTTATCAATCATCCCCAAGATGCTCGGGCCTGACCCACTGGCATGTATCCCTCATGCGTTTATCTAAGCTGATTTGCCTTTCATGCTTAACCTGCCAATGATTATCATCTACCGCCTAACACGGGCCTCCTCTCCCTCATACAAATCGCTTGCGCGTTAAAAGGGGGGCTCCTGAGCATCGTGACTCAGGAGCTCTTACTGGCTCTCCAGCCCTCACCCCCTGGCCTTGACCACGGCATCACGACCTGCCATACCAGCGGCGGCTGAGCTTGCTCGAGGGCCTGGACCTGAGGACGTAGAGCGTTTGTATGTAACCTTCTCGCAGGAACACACAGCTGTCCAAGACTAAAGACAAGGCGCAACCCGCCTTGAGGTAGGGCCTGGTGAGTCTCGTGCTGGCTCACGAGTGCCCAGATACACCTCGTCCAGCCCTGCCGTGCAAGCCACGTGTCAGGGCGTAGCTATACATGCCTCGGGGGCTCCTCCTGGAGGGACCCCCCTCCCACATACCAATGGAAGCACCATGCTCCGCACTGGCTGACGACACTGCCGAGGAGCGGCTATGCCCGTACACATACGGAAGCGCTATGCTCCGTGCTAATGATAAACAACTGAGGGCGGCCCACGGCCGTATCAACCTCAGGGGGCCCAGAGCTCAGTGTCTGGCCTCATCGCAACACCTCCCCTCGGGAGCGTCACGCGAGGGGGTTGGACACGGGGGCTGCACCCGGGTCACGCCCGAGCGCACGCCACCCAGCCAGGTCCCTCGGACCTGGTCGTCGTGCGCCCCTCCTCGAGCAGAGCCAACGTATGAAGATCGTTTGAACGTCAAGGGGGACTCCTGAGCATCGCGACTAAGGAGCCTAACTGGTCACGTAGCCCCTCACTCCTTAGTCCCACGAGGCTAACGGCGGTTGAGGTATGCGCGGGGCCGGGCCTTGCCGACGTAGAACGCCAGATCCACCGCTGCATTCCCTACCTATTTGTTGTTTGTGCGTCAAGGGGGACTCCTGAGCATCGCGACTCAGGAGCCTAACTTGCCACGTAGCCCCTCACTCCTTGGTTCCGTCCTGGTGATCCGGTCAGGGCTAACGGAGGTTGAGGTATGCGCGGGGCCGGGCTCTGCCGACATAGAACATAAAGAAAATAGGAAGGAAACCGCAAGATTTCGAAGAAAATCTAGAAGCAAATATTACAAGCCATAATTGTCTTCACAATACCAAACGCAAGTTTAAACGCCTCCATGAGGCATGGTGCACATTACAGGAGTTAAAACAGGAAGGAAGCCGCGATAAGATCACCTTTGGACAACGCTGTCATTCGCCAGGGGCTCCACCTCCGTGATGGTGTCGCCCCCGCCAGCTCCACCTCTCGAGGCCACAGGATCAGCAGCACCTGCCGTGGGCACAGTGTAAAAGGCGCGGAACTTTGCCAGCAGGGCTTCCACCTGGCCCTTCATGGCTTCAGCAGCAGCGACGAAGCGCTCGTCGTCCACGGGCTCCAGCAGCTCGTCGAGAATGGTGCCAGGGTCGCGAAGGTAGACGTGGCTTAAGACGCGCGTCAGCGCCGCAGAAGAAAGGATGCGAGCTTCAACCTCGGCCATAGGGCCGACGCCGGTCGCAACTTCCTATAGCGCCTCGACCAAGAAGGGAAGCAACTGGGCGGGGCCGTCCATGGCACTAGCCGGCGGCTTCTCCAAGCCGACCTCGTAGAGCGTCTTCAGCGCCTTGCGAGATCTCTCCTCAATGCACGCGAAGGCCACGCGGTCCTCGGCCAGGATCTTCACATTGGCGTCCAGCTCGACCCTCTCCGTCTTCAGCTTCTGCTCCAGCGTCCCCAGCCGGCCGCACTCAGCGGTCAGCTTGGCATCACGGTCCCCGATGGCGTCCTCCCAAGCCTTCATCTCCTCCTCCTTCGCCTGGCGGTCCCGAGCCTCTCTGGCGAGCTCATCGCGCAAACCCAGCAGCTCGGCCTCCAGCGCCTTGCAACGGTCCTGGGCGACTGTGGCATCCTTCAGAGCCGCATCGCGGGCGGCTGCGGCCTGGGTGGCGGTTTGCTTATCCTCCTCAGAAGCTGCCGCGGCCCGCCTGAGCGCTGCTCGGACAGAGGTGTCGGAATGAGCCCAGCCAGAGATCAGCTCCAGGCGCCCGGCCACCAGGTGGGAGTCGGTGCCCTTAAGGGCTTCCCGTAGCTGACCCAACTCGGAAAAGGCACAGTCCAAGATAGCAGAAGAGGCAGGAGGGCACAGAACCAGCGGCGCAAGAGGAGGAGGCGGCAGCATGACCACGGCTCGGGAGATTGGGGGCTCCTGAGCCCTGTGCACCTCAGCGGCAGCATCAGGCACCATTGGTTAATCGGTATACCGCCCGTCAAATTTCATTCCATTTGGAGGTCGTTTGATGCCCCATTGGTTAACCGCGTAGCCCGAAACCCCTCTCTCTTTGCAGCCCAGCCCCTCTTCACCATAGCCCATGAGCCCATCCAAACCCCATCTATGCTCTCGGTCGTTCGATCACGATCGTGTGGGCGAAAACTGCTCCCCATTTGGACTCCCCTAGCTCCCTCTACCTATAAAAACGTCCTCCTCCTCCATTTTTTGGATCAAAACCCTAGCCTTCTTCCCTCTGCGCCGCCGGACAAACCTCCCCACCGCGCCGGACATGTCCACTGCCGCCTTCCCCTCCAGATCCGGCGTGCCTCCACCTCATCCCTGCCACGTGTCACTGCCCTAGTGGCTAGCCCCCGCCTCCGGCCACTGGGCGAGCGCCACGTCGCCTCCCCGCAGCTCTAGCCGCTGCGGCCTGCGAAGCCCATCGCGGGCCCGCGCGGGCCCAAATCCCTGCCGCCGCCTAGCCCGCGCCTGCCCGGCGCCCCGCGCCCGCGCGCCACCGCTCGCCCTGAGCTCCTGCCGGAGCCCCGTTGTCATCGCCTGTTCCCGCCGGCGATCCCGAACCTCCTCTCCGCCGCCCCGTCAACCCCGCACCTCGCCGACGCGCCGCCAGTCGCCGCCCGCGCCTTCCCCGCGCCCCCGCGCGCATGACCCGACCGCCGAGCCTCCGGGGTGGAGCTCCGCCGCCGCCCCGCTCGCCGGCCTCCATCCCCGCATGCCTCCGGTCGCCGCCCCGCCGCAGTTCGGCGCCCGAGCTTCACCGCCCCTCCGCCACCGTGCCTCCCAAGCCCGGATCCAGCGAGATACGGCCGAGGGAGCCCCGGATTCTCCTTCCTCGAGCCTCTCCGGCCATCTTCTTCCCCGACTCCGGCGAGTGTCTCCGGCGGCCTCGAAATCCGTGCAGATCTAGATCCAGCAGGTTGACCTCGATTTTTCTTCCAAGTCCCTGGAAAAATTGCATTATATTGCTCTATTCATCATGCTGTAACTTCATGTGTGCTGCCCCTTTTTGCATGTGTAATATATCAAAATGTTCATCATGAGATTCTCTGCATTTTGTTCCATTGTGCCATGCTTGTTTGTGTCCATCTTGATGCCATTATCATCGTTGCAAGAGTGCTATATGATGTTAACTGCTGTCTGTTAACAGAACTTGGTGTTTTGTCATTTTTGTTGCATTTGATGTGTGCATCCTAGGAGCATGAGCTCTACATGTGTTTTGAACTATGACATGTCATCTTTACATTGGTGCAATCCATGTATTTGTTTGAGTCTTGTAGTGAGTGTATCAAGGTTGTGAAGTATGGTACTTGCTATTGCTGTGTTGCTAGGTTGAATCTGCTATATCATGATGCTATGTAAACCTGCTTCTACAAGTCATTCTATGCATAATCTGGAGAAGTTCACTAAGGATGTTTTGTTACAGATCTCATGCTCTATCCATCCATGCCCCTGGTTGTATTTATAGCCTGCTGTAGCTTGTTGTATTCTTGCTCCAAATTTGCTAAATAATGTTGCTGTCAGCCTGGTAACATTAAGTTCAGTTTTGCCATGTGCTTTGCTAGTGATACATGCACCCTATGAACTTGCTCTTTCCATGGTTAGCTTCAAAAACATGTATGATTACTTAGTTTCCTTGTCATGCCATGTATTGCTCTGTTGTGAGTGGTACAAGCTCACCAACATGCCTACTTATCGTTGTTCCTGCCATGTACTGTTTTTCTGAATGTGTCATATAACTTGTCATGTTTACATGGGTGCCATGATATCTTCTGTTCCTTTTTGGCTCATGTTCAGTAAGGGACTTTTGTTCTATGCGTTTAGTAAATTCATGCCATGCCTTTGTCTGCCATGATAAGATCCTGTAGCATGTTGTTTGATAGCTCTAAACATTGCAACCTGATGTTATTTCTGCTAAGCCTGAAACTGTTATTATTTGCAATCTTGCCATGTCTTTTTGAGCATGTTCTATTGTTTTATGGAGATAGCTCAGTGTTCATGTTTTGTTATGCTTTAACTGTACATAATGTCCATGGCTTTTTTTTATGTTGAGATGCTGTAGCATATTGATTTGATGCTTGCTAGATGCCTAGTTGCTGTTTTGGACAGATTGTTATTGTATCTTGTTTGGAGTGTATGCGTTGCACCATTGCTCCGTTTTGAGTGTGCTCTATATGAAACTTGCTTGATTTTCATGTAGTTTCATATTATCATGTTGCATCCTTGTTTTGGTGTGTTTGCTTGATGTTTGTATGTGTTTTGCATCAATGCCATGTTTAACTTGTTTTGCTCATATCTTCTAGGCCGTGGCTCCGAACTAAATGAACTTTATATGTAACTTGACTAGAATTTCGTGTAGATCATCTTTGTGCATCTTAACTTGCTGTGTAACAACTTGAACCTAAGGTTTATTCAGATCTGTACCAATTTCGAAATTTGCATATGAGGACTTACCGGATTTGTTATATGTTGTTTCCGGCCTCACTTAAACTTGCTTTGACGTGTTGCTCTTGTATGCATCATCTCTTGCCATGAGTAGCTTCATGTAGTCTTGTATTGCATCATACTTGGTTGAGCATCATGCCATGTCTATGTGTTGTGTGTTTACCTTGTTGTTTGCTTCTTTCCGGTTGTGCTCCTTCTCGTTAGTTCCTGTTTCATTGCGATCGTGAGGATTCGTTCGTCTACGCTTGGTTCGTCTTCGTGGCTTCATCTTCTTCGTGGACTCGTTCTTCTTTCTTGCGGGATTTCAGGCAAGATGACCGCTACCCTGGATCTCACTACTATCATTGATATGCTAGTTGCTTCGTTCTATCGCTATGCTGCGCTACCTATCATTTACTCTTCAAGCCTCCCAAATTGCCATGTCAGCCTCTAACTTTTTCACCCTTCCTACCAAACTGTTGCTTGGCTATGTTACTGCTTTTGCTCAGCCCCTCTTATAGCGTTGTTAGTTGCAGGTGAAGTTGAAGATTGCTCCATGGTGGACATGATTATGTTGGGATATCACAATATCTATTATTTAATTAATGCATCTATATACTTGGTAAAGGGTGGAAGACTCGGCCTTATGCCTGGTGTTTTGTTCCACTCTTGCCGCCCTAGTTTCCGTCATATCGGTGTTATGTTCCTTGATTTTGCGTTCCTTACATGATTGGCTGATTTATGGGACCCCCTTGACAGTTCGCTTTGAATAAAAATCCTCCAGCAAGGCCCAACCTTGGTTTTAACATTTTCCACCTAAGCCTTTTTCCCTTGGGTTCTGCACACTCAAGGGTCATCTTTATTTTACCCCCCCCCCCCCGGGCCAGTGCTCCTTCGAGTGTTGGTCCGAACTGAGCTGCCTGCGGGGCCACCTTGGGGAAACTTGAGGACTGGTTTTACTCGTAGCTAGTCTCATCCGGTGTTGCCCTGAGAACGAGATATGTGCAGCTCCTATCGGGATTTGTCGGCACATCGGGCGGCTTTGCTGGTCTTGTTTTACCATTGTCGAAATGTCTTGTAACCGGGATTCCGAGTCTGGTCGGGTCTTCCTGGGAGAAGGAATATACTTCGTTGACCGTGAGAGATTGTGATGGGCTAAGTTGGGACACCCCTGCAGGGTTTAAACTTTCGAAAGTCGTGCCCGCGATTATGCGGCAGATGGGAATTTTTTAATATCCAGTTGTAGAGAACTTGACACCAGATCCGAATTAAAACGCATCAACCACGTGTGTAGCCGTGATGGTCTCTTTTCGGCGGAGTCCGGGAAGTGAACACGGTTTTGGGTTATGTTTGACATAAGTAGGAGTTCAGGATCACTTCTTGATCATTGCTAGCTTCACGACCGTTCCGTTTGCTTCTCTTCTCGCTCTTATTTGCGTATGTTAGCCACCTTATCATGCTTAGTCACTGCTACAACCTCACCACTTTACCCCTTCCTTTCCCATTAGGCTTTGCTAGTCTTGATACCCATAGTAATAGGATTGCTGGGTCCTCGTGGCTCATAGATTACTACAACAACAGTTGCAGGTACAGGTTTTGCAATGATCATGACGCGAGAGTGATGTTACATGTTTTGGAGTTCTTCTCATGCTTCTTCTTCGATCAGGGATAGGTTCTAGGTCGGCAGCCTGGGCTAGCAGGGTGGATGTCATTTGAGTTTTTGTTTGTGTTCATCCATAGTCGGATGTTGCTCTTATGTATTGTGATGATGTATTCATGTGGCATTGTTTGCCTCTTGTATGTATCCCCAACTATTATGTAATTGTTTGATGTAATGATATCCACCTTGCAAAAGCGTCTTCAAGATGCGCTTCTATCCTTGGTGGGACCTTCGAGTTCCTTTAGGATAGGGTCGCATCTTGGGCGTGACAGGCGGCCTAACCAAGTGATGGAGAGCGTCAAGCCCCGGTAGCAAAAGCAAGAACAAGACGGAGTTCGAGCACTTACTGGTCAATCGTGGCATAGGCCACCGACCTCTTTCTAAGCTTAAAGCCCGAAAGCCTCTTGGTCCGGGGTGCAGCGTCGAGAGGTCTAGGAGTGGAAGAGGGCGCACCATAAGGGTTGGAGGCGGATTCGGGCGATGCGTGGGCAGGAGTAGCCCCTCGGGAGATCAGCGCCGACCTGTCCTTCTTCGGGATCACGGGCGGGTCCTCTTCCTCTCGCACGGCGTCGGCCTCGTCGTCGTCCGGCAGGGTGCGGAGGATGCTGGCCCTGCGCCGGGGGGAGGTCTCCCTCGTCCCCTCAGTGGTCGCCTCTGAGTCGTGCTCCTCTTCTTCTTCGTCTTCCTCTCCTTCCTCACGGGATTCACCAGGACACACTTCCACTGGCGCCATCGCCCCCTGGGCCACAGGAGGCTCCACCGGCACCAGGTCACGCCCATCAAAGGTGCGCATGGCGTCCACCACCTGTTTCCAGTCCCAAGGAAGGAACAGGGGGGCAGGAGCGCCCTCCAGACCTTCTAGGTCATCTCCAACCAAGAGGCGGAGAGCTGCGGCTAGATCCTCATCGGCCAAGGCCATCGGGTTCAGGTGAAGATCGTCGTCCGCGCCCCCAAGCGTCCACAACGGCCGCGAGTGCGCCTGAAGCGGAGCCACCCGCTTCGTCAGGAACTCCCTCAGAAGCGTGGCCCCTGTCAGCTTCGCCGCCTTCGCGTTGCCCAGCCTCAAATCGGCGTTCATCTTCTCCAGCACCAACTTCGCCCGATCATCGGTAAGCTTCGCGTGAGACGACCCTTCGTCAGACTGGGGTGGCTCCGTTGGCAACGCCAATCGGGAGTGGATACATCCGGCATCCATCATGACCCACTTGCTCTAGAAGTTGTCGACCCTCTTCCTAGTCTTCGAGATCGCGTTGGCCTTGGAGTACGCGACGAAGTTGGCGCACGCCAAGGTGTGCTCGCCGTTGATCCGAGGGAGAATAAGTGACGCAGCAAAGCCATGGACGGCATCACCCCAACATGCGCCTCGCAGTAGTAGGCGAAAATTGACAAAAGGAGAACCAAGTTGGGATGGAGATGAAGGGCCTGCAACCTATAATGGCGGAGGACGGTGTAGAAGAACTCAGAGAAGGGAGGAACCAAGACGGCAACAACGGTGTTCATGAAGAAGGGGTAGAAGGTGCTCCCCTTAGCCTCCGGCTCGGCGGAGCCAGCCCGGAGTTTGGTCTCCCCCATCTCGCTGCCCTCCACCGCCGTCATCAGGCGCGTAGCGGCAAGATTCTTCTCCGACATGTTGGGGGCATCCAGGGCCGGCGAATACCAGCCGGCAGGGCGTCGGCCTTGGCCTTGCGGGGCGGCATTGCTTGCTGGAGGGGAAGGAATGGAGTGGATCTGGAGATTTCGGAAGCAAGGGAGCAAGGAAGGGGATCTGGAGCAAGGCGAAAGAGAGCAATGAAGGCAAACCCCACCCAGGCCAGTCTTTTGTCAGTCGGGCAGTTGCTGAGGCGTTGGGGCCCACGGCGCTCCGCACTTGCCCTTTGGCTTCACTTCTAAGCAAAGTCCGGGCGCGCCTTGGGCCCGGGGGCTACTATCGGCGTTCTGGAAACGGGGGTCCCCAGACTTGCCTGTGTGTGGCCTGCAGCGTGGCTCAACCACTGGCCCAGTACGACCCGTCTTCATCAACCCAAGCTCAAGACCCTCGAGAGGGGCCAAGCCTCGTGGGGCGTGAGATGCAAGGCCTCCTCAGGGGTGGCCTCACCAGGCAGGCTTGTGAGGAGGCGGAGAGATCAAGGCAAGGGGTGCCTCGCGAGGTGCTCATGACGCAAGCCATGACGATCAAGACCAGGCGGGTGCCAGCCTGCACAGTGTCCTCGTTTCCTCTTTGGTGCAAAGGGGGCAAGAGCAGGCGTGGAGTACCGAGGCATCAGGCAAAGGTTTACATATCAGTGCAATGAGACCAAGACCAGCAGGACGGCAAGACGGAAGTCACCATGGAGCCCAAGACGGCGTCGTCACTAGTGCCTTTGGCAGTCGAAGACCACCTTTAGTCACGATAGCTTGTACTAGCTGTCTCCTTTCAAAATGGCCGTTGTTGTCTCCCTTCCCGCTCAATATTTGGGAAGAGGACCAGGGCCTCTATAAAAAGGGCCAGCCACCATAGTAGAGAGGGAATCTGATCCGAACCTAGCTCACCCACACCACCACAAGAACACCTCTCCTCGCTGGGCTGTTCTTCCTCTGTACTGTTCATCATCAGCCCAAGAGGCAATCCACCACACCACACACTAGATTAGGGTATTACACCACCACGGTGGCCCGAACCAGTATAAACCTCGCATCTCTTGTTATGTTCATCGTGCCAGCTTAGAATCGCGACAAGGCCGTCGGGTGAGTTTCGGTAGGGAGAAGATCTTCGTGTGCACCCCAGAGTTTGAACCTTGAGGGTTTTGCCGGAACCCGATATCCAACAGTGATCTTTCGTACTCCGTAGAATAGGCTGCTCAGACAATCTTAAATACCGAGGAACTGCCAGCTCAACAGCGTTCACAGCCCTCTTATGAAGCTTCTAGTCACGCTTGCACAAACTAGTGGTAAACACATGATATTGTCCACTATTCAGCTGCTTTGGATGGCTCTGGTATCGACCCTACTGCTGCTATTGACCTCCCTGGCCAGATTGTTGATTATAACCACCTTGATTACCCTAATAGTTTTGAGAATTGGAATTTGAACCACCGTCCGGGTCATGAAAACCACCGCCACCTGAGTCGCCGCCCTGCCCATGATTACCGTCGAACATGTTGGAATTCTTGAAAGCCTTCATGATCGTACAGTCCCTCCATAGGTGAGTGGCCGGCTTCTGCTGAGTGCCATGCCTTGGAAAGGTCTCATTCAGTAACTGCTCAAGCGTGGGGCTTGACCTGCCGGACCGAGGAGGTGGTCTCCCCTTACGTCGCTGATTTTTGCCCTGCGCATTGGTGTTAGCCACAAACTCCAAGCTACCATCAACCTTACGTTTATTATTACCTCCTTGATTTGCCGGGTTATGCTGAGGGCCCTTGCCGTTTCCATTCTTTTTTCCCTTCCCTGTCTTTTCATCATCAGACTCGGGATCCTTGGTACTATCAGAGTAGGCGTACTTGACCAGAGCCGCCATCAGCTAACCCATGTCATTACACTCGCGCTTGAGCCGCCCTAGCTTCATCTTCAGAGGCAAAAAACGGCAATTTTTGTCCAACATTAAGACTGCAGAGCCGACATCCATCTTATCAAACGAATGTATTATGGCCTTGACCCGGTGCACCCAATGGGTCATCGACTCACCCTCCTCCTGTTTGCAATTAGTCAAATCCACAATTGACATGGGCTGCTTGCAAGTATCTTTGAAGTTCTGAATGAACCGGGCTTTTAACTCTGCCCATGAACCAATGGAACTAGGTGGTAGCCCCTTCAACCAAGTGCGGGCAGTCCCATCCAACATCATGGTGAAGTACTTGGCCATCGCAGCGTCACTGACCTCTAGTAACTCCATAGCCATCTCATAGCTTTCAATCCATGCCCCGGGCTATAAGTCGGCCGTATAATTAGGCACCTTTTTGGGCCCTTTGAAATCCTTGGGCAAGCACTCGTTATGCAGAGCCGGCACCAGACAGGGGACACCTCCGGTCCTGGTGGTCGCGCCTGCCTCAATAGAAGTCGTCGGATAAACCGGAAAAGGCCGGTAAGCCGCCAGCTGGGCTGCCTGCTCAGCCTCTTGACATATTCTGTCCTGATCAACCAAGTTAAGGGCTCCATCGCGCACCAGGTCATGCCCGCCTGGCTAGTTACGGCGCCAGGCGTTGCTTGAAACGGCCGCTGAGTCCATGTGCCTGCTATAACTCGGGCTCCGGCTTGGATGAGGGGTCGAATGAATCCTTTCTCGGCTATAAGAGTATGCCTCCTGCTGTGCCAAAGACGTCTGAAGAAGTGCTCTGATCCTTCAAGTTTCAACCGCCGTCGGAGAGTCTCCCTCCACTAGGAGAGTCGCCAATCGTGCTGCCGCAGCGATCATGTTCTCCAATGGGTTAGAGTAATGACCCAGTGGTGTTGGTATATACTGAGGCGGAGCGGTATTCATCCTGGGAGGTTCCTCATATGTGGTTGAACTGGCGTTTCAGCCCCGGGTGCTGCAACCCGGTCTATCTCTAGCGGGTTACTGGGCCCTGCACCGAGTGTATGGAAGCGGTTTCCAGGATCGTAAACCGGAGGGAGCTGAGATTGAGTCTTCTGGTATCTTCTCCTCATGACCTGATTGGATACATTCTGATCCATCGTGAGCCGGAAAGTCTGCACCTGAATATGCTGAGCCTTAGTGTCCAGAGTCGCCCGCTCTGTGGTCATCCTGACATCTTCTGCTGCCAGGTCTTCCTTAGCCTGCACTATATCTTGTTTTAACTACACCACTTCCGCATCATGTTGATCTTGATCCGCCGACTTGACCGTGGCAGCTAACAGAGCGGTCATCTAATCCATGAGATCCAACAGCACCTGAGCCGGTGGGCGCACAGGGCCTGCTGCCCCGGCTGCTGCTGACCCGGAGGTTATTGCTGCCGAAGTTGTGGAGTTTTGAATAGGTTGCGTGCCAGCCATGAAGATTGCAACTCTGCTCGGCGGCTCAAGGAGGTCCAGAATACTGCTGCCATCGAAACAGCCCCCAATCCCGCCGTCTCGCAGTTGATATAACGAATCCGTCTCACCTGTGGACGATTCACCATCAGAATAGATGGCCGTCTCACCGCCAGATGCAAATCCTTTAGAGATTCCTACGTGGATGCACCCCAGGAAGGTACGCTTCACGGCAAGCAGACCCCGGGCGGGTCTTGCACGCTGAGCCATCTCGACGAGGTCGATGCAGATGTTCATCTCAGGACCCGGCTCGCCGATCATGCCGACGAAAACGTGGATTCCGCCAAAGGGGACCCGATACCCATACTCAATTGAGCCGGCCTCGGGGCCCCAGCCTGCATCGTCAATGTAGAGCTTGGCGCGACGACTCTTGGTCATCCGGCCCACAACGTATCCCTTGAGCCCTTCGAAGCTGCCCTTCAAGAACTCAAATCCACCGTGCGCTGGCCCCATGGTGGGCGCCAACTGTCGTGGAATTGTCACGTCAGATGTCCTAGTGAAAGGACTTAGTCATGGAGCCATCGCAACTAGGAAGCTTAAAGGGGTTAATTGGGGCAAAGGACACGGGGTTTATACTGGTTCGGCCCCTTACGGTGAAGGTAAAAGCCTACGATCCAATTTTGAGTGGGATTGCTTATGACTCAATTCCTAGGGAGGGGAATCACTTGACCTAGCTCTCGATCTGATGTTACTTTCCCTGAACTTCTACCAGGTCATCCCTTTATCTACAGAGGTCGACGCCCAGCGGCTCATAGAGTCTCGGCCGACTCATAAAGAGTGTCCGGCTCGGTCTCTTAACAATTCTTGCCTTACAATACAAGTCATGTACATATGCCGATTTATCTCTACGGGCCTTAAGTCGCCTCTGGGCTTTGGGCGATTAACTGACCCGCCATCTTCAAAATTGGTCTTGGGCTTGAAGAATACTTGTAGGTATAACCCGGCCCCTCCTGGGCGGGTCATACCTAATAGTTATATCCCCAATAGTTGGTGTATTAAGAATTGGGTCTTTAATACCCTAGACTTATGTACAAGCAATGTAACCTTCCCGATGGCAAGGCTTAACAGAGGATAACTAAAGACAAACTCAAGACTGAATTACAAGATACAAAGAAGATCTCCGAGCCAGAGATCAGAAATTCTGAAGATATAGTTCGAGGACATGGCACGATCCTTGCCGGAAGATCTAGCAAACCGCACCAATATTCAAGCCTCGCAAGCTCTGATCCCGGTAAGAATCCCACTACCTTGCCACCGCTCCACCTCATTGATCGGGTTGTCACTTGTCGATTAGGTGTCAAGAAGGTAGGTAGTTAGGTGAGTCTTGTCTGGGCAAGTGGCAGCTCACCGCCGATGATAAAGCTTTAATGACAACTGTCAAAGTGATGTGGCAAGGAAATAGAAGGTAGATGGGCGAACGACACAGAAGGAGATACCATCCTTGCACTACAAAAAAAGACACATCCATGACATTATGGGCCGAACGATTTTTTCTGCCATGGTTATGACACTTCGATGATGATAGTTGTGACAAAAACACGTATCATCATAGATGTGGTGGGCTCCTACTTCTATGACAAAAAAATATTATAGAAAATTGGCTTTTCATCCTGGGCGCGCTAGAGATGCACCTGCATGACATTCTTTTGGCCATCCATGACAAAAAAAATCATCGTAGAAGCGAGGGAGAGGAAAATATCGGAGAGATCCCGGTTACGGTGGGTGGTCGAGGCCAAGCTATGCACTGTGGTTTGCGTGGTTCTCTCTCATAAACGCGTGTATGGGAGGCGTTGGTTCTAACCAAGCCCGAGTGACCGCACTTGCTACGTTACTGAACTTGAGCGATTGATCTCTTGGGTGTTAACTAAAACCGAGTGATTCATTTGCTACTGCTACTGACTGAACCCCGAGCGATTCCTTCGCTGCTGCTGCTAACTGAACCCGAGTGATTGATTGCTGTTGCTGCTTACTGAAGCCAATCAAGCCCCCATGCGAGACATAGCCAGCCGATGTTTGGTTGCCTTTTGATCAACAATAACTATTGCCACCATGCGCGTGGTATGTAGAACGAGTCGAGGTGTGGTGAGTCGAGCCGGTTGGTTGGCTGTTGATGAATAGTTCCCAGTGGGTGATCGATGAACAGGACCCCGTGGTAGTAGGCCGTTCCCACTGGATGAACTTGACCCCAAGAAGGCCGCCACACCCTAGCCGGGTGGATGTGGATGAATAGGACCCCTTGGAGGCTCAATGAAAAGTAGCTAGTGGAGGCTGGATGAATAATAGTCCATGGATAAATAGTAGCTAGTGGAGGCTGGAGGAAGACACGATGGATGAACAGTAGCAGGTGGAAGCTAGAGACAGTCGATGGTGGATGAATAGTAGCCCACGAAGTTTCCGTTTTGTGGTATGCCATACCCCTCCGGATGAACAGGACCCATTTTGGCAGTAGGCGCTCCAACAGAAGTCTGTTTCCTCTGTTTTGCGGTACGCCAAACCCCTCCTGATGCACTAGATCCTGTTTCGACCATTGGCGGTCGAACTGAAGGTCGTTTCCTTTGTTTTGTGGTACGCCGTGCCTCATTTTGGCTGTTCCGTCCAAGCTGGTTAGCTCCCGATGAACATGATGCATTCCGTTGTCGCCCAATGAACACGACGCAGCTTCTCCGTTCCGACCCGGTCGATTGGCTGCCGATGAATAGGATGTTGTTGTTGCCGTCCGCTGCCTCTCCATGTACATGAGCCCTGGTCGTACATATGCGCGAGTAGGCTTTTGAGACCTCGCCCATATGTACGTATGAGGCCATATTTTTTGGCATGTGATTGTATGTACGTGTACACAGTTTAGACGGGTCTGCCTGAACTACTACGTCCGGGGATCTACTACTACACGCGTTGCTGCTTGCTCGGCCACGGTTAATCGTTGTAGAGAGACCACGATCGACCAGTATGTACGTACACGTTCGTGTACAGACAAATAATGCTATGTACGCTTAGACCTGCTGGGTCCCAGCTCTTAGAGATGATATGGACGCACTTCCTTCCGTGTGAAGCTATAGCTGGTGAGTCCCAGCTGCCAGGTGGAGGAATCATTTTTCGCGTAATATGGAGGCACTTCCTTATGCTCGGAGATGTAGCTTATGGGTCCAGTTGTCAGCCTCACCGATTAAAGTCCTCTACCGATGATTGTCATTCGTTGCCACGCCGTGCAGAGAGTATCAGGGCAGAGAGGCCTAGGAAGGGAACGACGCGGAGCCAGGGAAGATGAGGCAAGTACATGCCCATGTGGAGAGGAGTATGAGGGTTCACTGTTTCCGTTGTGGTGTAAGGCTGATGTCGCCGGAGAATAACATAGGGTGTGTGTGAGTAGAGGGAAGGCCTAGCCAGTGGTAGTATGGTCGGGCGATGAGGCCTGCGCGGCAGCACCGCCGGCCATGAGAGGCTAGAGCAGGCGGTACAGCGGGTGCTTGTTTGGGCGGTTGGAGCAAGAAGACCAGAGGTTGAAGACACATCATGGCCATTGGATTAACATCCAACAGTCACTGCAGCTACAATCCTTTATTAACTAAGTTGACAAAGCCTTGCATACGCGTCAACTTAGTAGTCCCATAAGTTAGCCTTAAAATCTGGTCGGTCCCAGCTAGCGGGGGGGGGGGTCATTTTTTGCGCCTAATAAGGTGGCACTTCCTTCCATGCGAAGATGTTTTCTAGTTTTTTATTTCTTCTTTTTCAAGCTAGAATAAAAAGAAAACAATTTAGCATCTTTGGTACAATCTATATTTTCGCGGAATAGATCATAATAAAGTTGGTGGTTCCTACTGTGAGGGAGAGGATTTTTTTCCCGCGTGATAAAAGAAGCACTTCCTTGAGTTTGAAGATGTAGCTGGTGGGTCAAACCTGTCAAAGGGAGAAATCATTTGTTTTCGCATAATAAGGAGGCATGGGCCATGTGGGTCCCTACTGGCAGCCCCTCCACGTGATTATCAAAGAACACACACTTTTTCTTCCTTGATGGATATTCTGGTTTTCTCAAATACCTGTTTCACAACCTGATCAAAAGAAAACTACTTTTACTTGCCCTGATGGAACTTATGCTTATAGACATATAGCTTTTGGTTTATGCAATGCACCTGCTACCTTTCAAAGATGTATGAATGCTATATTCTCTGATTTTTGTGAAAAGATTGTCTAGGTTTTCATGGATGATTTTTCTGTATATGGACCTTCCTTTGATGACTGCTTGAGCAACCTTGATCAAGTTTTGCAGAGATGTGAGCAAACTAATCTTGTCTTGAATTGGGAGAGGTGCCACTTTATGGTTAATGAAGGTATTGTCTTGGGGCATAAAATTTCTAAACAAGGTATTAAGGTGGATCAAGCTAAAGTTTATGCAATTGAGAAAATGCCATGTCCTAAATATATTAAAGGTACTAGTGGACCCGTTGCCCCAAATGGCGCAGAGACCTACTGATTACATGTTAGCGGTGAAAAGAAATTCATGGTTTAGTTGATTTTGTTACGGGCAAGCACATATGGCAACGGATTTAATCTTTCTTAGTTGAGGAAAGCGGAGGCTTGCTGTCTACAATAGATGTATATACACATTTAAATTTGGTAGGATAGAGTTCTATTTGGAACACACACACACACACACACACACACATATATATATATTAACGCTAAACTAAGCTTGAGTGTAGAATAGCTTATTCTACACCCCTAGTAACGCTCTATACAAAATATAGTAACGTAACATGTAAAATATAGTAATTTTTTTGACCATGTAAGAAATCAAAAACTTGGATAATAAAAAATATATCTCATAATTACTATATTTTACATAGCGTTTTACTAGATTTTGTACATACCGTTACTGGGTTGTAGAATAAGCTATTCTACACTCACGCTTAGAATAGCGTTACCCTATATATATATATATATATAGGGTGGGTCTATTATGATAACACCCCTTAAGACCTTATTCTGCACACCAAAACACCTTATTCTGCACACCACCAACAGATCGCGTCGCTGCCCCTCCCCTCCCAACCTTCTACCGCGGCAGCGGCCTGGGCTAGCCGCCGCCCCTCCCCTCCCGGCCTTCTTCCGCGGCGGCGGCCTGGGAGAGATGCCGATCCTCCCCTCCCCGCTTTCTCCCGCGGTGGCCGCCTGGGAGCGACGCCGCCCCTCCCCTCCGGGCCTTCTTCCGCGGCAGCGGCCGGCAGTGACGCCGCCCCTCCCCTCCCGGCCTTCTTCCGCGGCGGCGGCCAGGCAGCAACGCCGCCCGTCGCCTCTCGGCCTTCTTCCGCGGCAGCCATCGAGCAACACCAGCCTATCGACCTTCTTCCACGGCAGCAGCTCGGTAGCGCCGCCACCGAACTCCTCAGGGCCTGCAATTAGCTGTAATTCATCAGATGTGGATTGGTGCTGCCTCGACATCAAACCAATTCGAGCAAGGAGGAGTGTGCGCAAGGTTGCTTCATGCACTGTAGCTTCTTGGAATAAGTCTACATCAACCTTCAGAGCAAATCCTCCTTCCCCGTTCACATTGAGCAATGTCCAGACTGCCCATGAACTTCTGAAGGGCAAGTGGACTGCACGGGCGAACGTGAAAGTTGTGCAGGAGGACGAGAAGGGAACTTCCTCCTGTAAACGCAAGAAATCACTGCATCACGAGGTAAGCAGTACACTTCCTAAACCATCTCAGTGTAGTTATCATAGACAAATCAGTACAAGCAGTACAACGCGTGATTATGCAGTACAAAACTTATTCAGTGTGGTTGCTTCAGTTCGTTGTGGGGGAAAATGCAGTACGCTTGTATAGGTTCATTACGTATAACGGTGCAGTGCGGTTGCTTCAGTTCACCTTGAGGGGTGATGCAGTCACCGTGCATTGCTTCGGCAGTACCATTTTGAACACATTGCAGTTCGCATGATTCAGTTCATTTAACCTGACAATGCAGCTCGGTCATTTTGTGTGCAGGAGATGACGTTCAGCAGATACAAAATGCCGCGCATAATTGACAGCACTGAGAACAACAACTTTCAGAAGAGTGGATATTCTTCTGACAGAGATACTGGCTGGGTTACCCCTGAGATTCCTCATGGATTCTTCACGACGACAAACTGGGTGCAGTACTCTCCACAAGAAGATTTTTCCCAGGAAGAAGATGTAGTTGAAGATGACGATGATGTTACATTCGTCTGGGAAGGCACTCACCAACGCGATGATGAAGATGATGGCGATGAAGATGAGCCGATAACAGTTCTCAACCCAGAGTATAAGCACGAGTTCACTACGTTTGGACAGCATGTCCGAACAGATAATGATGACGCAGTTGAACACGATGTTGCAGCAGATGATGATTATGTCTATGATGATGTGCCACTGCTCCAAAATTTTAAAACCAATCCACCGAGACATCGTCACAACACTGGATTACAACCATGTCCACTTGCCGCACCCCAAAACAGAGCTCAGCGTCCACCTGCTGCACCGAAAAACAGAGCTCCAACCAGACCTGCTGCATCAACTTCAACGCTGCGACCACCAATGGTGCCTCGGTCAAAAGTAAACAGCAGGTACAAATCCTCCTCACTGTTACCGCCGCGAGATCCTCAACTACACACATCTGCTATAACCCTGCCATGTCCAATACAACCCGGCGAGCTACAAACACCATCAGGCGAACGACTCTACACACATGTAAGTTTATGGTCTGAAAAAAATAGTTACAGTCCATAAAGATAACATTGCAGTGCACACTGATATTTCTTGTGAGCTTTGGCTAGGAACATTGCAAATGCTTTATTAAACTAGTATGCACTCCTCGTATTCAAAAAACAGAACAGAACAAACTTTCTCATATAGCATTTCAATTAATGCAGGATAAAAACATGCCGCTCAACCTCGTACCTGCTGCTGGCATGAAGTTCACCACGTACGAAAAGGCATGGGACTTTTACAACAATTATGCAAGATGTGCAGGGTTTAGTATACGCAAGAGGGCAAAACACAGGACAAATGCCTACATTGTCTGCTCAAGAGAAGGGGTCCACAAGCAGGCTGTGTCAGATTATCACCGTGTACGTTAGAAGACATCAAAAAGGATTGGCTGCAATGCAAAGATCAGAGTTAAAAAAAGGAAGGATGGAAAATTTGTGATAGAAATGGTTCAACTCAACCACAATCACAAGATGCTGGAAAGCCCCGGGATGCTTCTGCACATGCGATCACACAAAAAATACGATCCTTTGATAGATCAGTTAGTGAAAGACATGCAACTGGACAACCACACACATGCTCAGATGATGTCGTCACTGTCGCGTATGTCCGGTGGTCTGCAGTACATGGGACATACTAGCCGCGACTGGGTAAACAGGTAAGCACATAACAGAGCATATCTCTTGAGCATTCTGTCTGTAATTATTCCCTGTTTGGTGAGATAAGTTTGAATTGTCTATGAAAATGTAGGAAACAGAAGTTTGCCAGAGAAGAGTATGAAGATGATGTCAAGAAACTTCTGAATTTCTTCGAGAAAATGCAAAAGATAAACCCAGAGTTCTTCTATGATTATGACGTTGATGCAGATAACCGTGTAAGAAACGTCTTTTGGGCGAACGCAAGTTGCAGAGGATCGTATGAAGATTTTGGAGACTGCGTTACATTTGACATGACTTATAAAAATAACAAATTCCACATGCCTCTGGGAGTGTTTGTGGGGGTGAACCATCATCTACAAAGCACCATATTTGCTGTTGCACTCGTGCGAGATGAAACAATACCATCATTTGAGTGGGGTTTCAAAACCTTTCTGAGCTGTATGAACAACAAGCCGCCAATCTACATGCTCACAGGTACAAAAAATAAAAAACACCTGCATACTTACATTTTGTTTTGTTTTGTGCACTTATATTTCATCCATCTATCTTGCAAACACACAAACAACTTAATAAAAAAACACTGTTTGTCTCTTCTCAGACCAGTGTTCTTCGATGAAGGCAGCATTAAAAACTATCCTCCCACAAACTCTGCATAAGCTGTGGTGGTGGCATATCATGAAGAAGTACAAGGACCACCTCGCCTTGCTGTATAAGGCGCACGAGAAGCTCAAGGACGAACTCAATGCAGTGCTGAACCACCCACTAATGCCGTCAGAATTTGAACGAGCATGGAAGAACCTCATTCAGAGGTACAACTTGCAAGACGACGAAGTGATGAATTCACTGCGGGATGACAGGCACGAGTGGATCTCAGCTTACTATAAGGAAATTTTCTGTGCTCGGATGACTTCCACACAGAGAAGCGAGAGCATGAACCGCATACTGAAGAAAATTTTTGTCAGGGAGAAGCATGATCTCCATCTGTTTGCTCAGCAGGTGGACAAGTGCATTCAGACCAGGAAGGCCGTCGAGCACGCAGAGACAGTAGCAAATGAGGTAAACAAAATGTCAATCAAAAACTACTTAAAAATATGAATAAAAAAACAAACAATTTTTTCATTTCTCTGGATCATAACAGTGCATTTGTGATCATGCAGTCAGAGGTAAAAACAACAACAAAGTTTGGCTTCGAAGTTCAGCTATCAAAAGTGTATACAAGAGTAGTGTTTGCAGATTTCAAAGAAACACTCTACCGTAGCACTGCATTCAGAGCAAAACGGTGCCCTGAGAACCCGACAAAGTATCTAGTACACCACTACAATAGATCGGATGCATTTGACTGGGCAAGGCATAATTTCCAAGTGGTCGCCGATGAAGAGAAAGGTGTCTACGAATGTGAGTGCAAACTCTGGACACACACAGGTGAGACACCTAGCAAAAAAATTCTAGATTCTCATAGTCATGCACGAAAGCTAACTTACTGAAATTTAAAAGTACATATGCATGTGTAATTCACGAAACCAAATGAAGTTCACTTCTTTAAAAAATGAACAAAATAATGAAAAAAATACATGTTTACTAATTTCATGCAGTTCACTTACAGAACACAAAAAAAATGTGTTTGTCTGCAGGCCTCTTCTGCGTCCATGTCTTATGCGTGCTTTCTCATTTGAGAGTACTCAACATTCCTGAGGTGTACATCATGAAGAGATACACCCGTAATGCAAGATCAGATGCAACGTTTGACAGAAGAGGCTACGAATAAATAGCACCAGATGGAACCTCGCTTTTTTGCCGTAGAAAATTGCTGACAGAAACAGCAATGGACCTTGCAAACAGAGCGACAAGGTCAGACGCTGGGTGCCATAGAGCGTTGTCTGGTATGAGAGCACTGATAGAGGAAGTTGACGTGCTCAACGAAGAAGAAGAAGAAGAAGCAAAACTAAAGCAAGCAAAGAAATACCAACATGACAATAAAGCCGAGTAAGAAGAAAAAACTGAACACATTGGAACTGGTGCTATCAAAAAAGAAACAATTCTTCCACCTCCTGTTTCAAACACAAGAGGAAGAAAGAAAGGGGGAGACGCAAACCAGAAAAAGGTGGCATGCAAGGAGAAAAATGATGACAAAAACAGTAAGCCATAGCCTGAGCTGGACACTGATGGTCGCCCACTGGGAGTAAAAATGTGCAGAACATGTAATGAAGTCAGCGGCCACAATTCCAGGACGTGTGAAAAAAGAAATGAACAAGAAAAACGAGGACATGGAGATGCACAACAAAACATAAATTCCACTCACAACACTAAGAAATGGACGAAACCGAGACGTTGTAGCATCTGCAAAAAGAGGAAGAGACACAATTCAAGAACCTGCCTCAAAAGAAAAAGAAAAAGATCAGAAAATGAGGACGACGAAGAAGGTGAGATCAAAGAAGAATACGATGACACAACTGAAGAAGAAATGGCTTATGAAGAAGCAGATGGAGAAGAGGAGGAAGAAGAAGAGAGTGAAGAGGACGAAGAACATGAAGAAACTGAAGAAACAGTGGCTTATGAAGAAACAGATGATGAAGAGGAGGAAGAGAGTGAAGAGACTGAAGAGAGTGAAGAGGACGAAGAACATGAAGAAACAATATCAACAAGACCACCACGAAGAAATGCTTCAACCACCGCGCGGGGATCAAAGAAGGATGCAGTTTACAGCACTGGAAAATGAAAACCACCATCAACCAGCATGCGAGGATCAAAGAAGGATGCAGTTCTCACCACTGAAAAACGAAAGCAGCCAACAACTAGCACGCGCGGAGCAAAGAAGGATGCAATCCACATCGCTGAAAAACAAAAGCAGCCAACAACCAGCACGCGGGGAGCAAAGAAGGATGCAGTCCACATCGCTGAAATACCAAAGCAACCATGAACCAGCACGCGGGGAGCAAAGAAGGATGCAGTCCACATCGCTGAAAAACGAAAGCAGCCAACAACCAGCACGCGAGGGGCTACAAACACAAAGGTGCAGAGACAAGAACCAGCAACACCGCCATGGAAAACAAAAGAAAGTGCAACATTAGACACGCTCCAGTCACCGCGCAGAAGCAGCAGGCTAATGACCAAATAGATGAACAAACAATAAATTAATCGTATGCATAGCAATTTGCTTAACTCTATGACTTATTTATCAGTTTAAATTTTGTGTAAACCATGCAAGAAGAAAATGGTATATAGAGTATACCATATATATATAGCAGTCTTGAGTAAAACATTGACACATTTTGATTCAAAAACCATGTAAAAAATGTTGTTAGCTCGCTGCAGTCCAACAAGTAGTACATATAAAATGCATTTCAATATGCTGTATGGAACTTGCAAAAATGCAGTACGCTTTGAACTATCATGCAGTACTATAGACTAACTACATGTAGTACACACAATGCAAATTGGGAAAAAATGTGGAAACATGTAACGCTCAGCTGACATATAAGCAGTTCACATACTGTAACCATGCAAACACAAATTTACCCTTGGATAATAATTGAAGCAGTTAAGATCACAAAAGTGCTTATTACAAAACACATCACAAAGATGAAAGCGTTCAACACGCAGAAGTACTTATTACAAATTAACCTCATAACCTTAGCCAATCACGTCAAACATGATTCTAACAGTATGATCCTCGAGTTCAAAGAAGTTGAGGACAACAACTTGCTCAGACTTCAGGCCGCTATAAACGACAAATTCCTTCCACCCTTTGTGCAGACACAGCCGCCCGTCAACGCTTACACTGTATTTGGCTGGTTTAAGGTATCCATTACCAAGAACAACTTCAAGAATTCCTTTCTTCTTAAGCCGCACATACCTAACAGCTCGCAGAGGAATTTTCTGTAAAAAATAATAAAACTGTTTGAGAACGAAACTAGCAGTACAATTCTCATGTTTTGAACAGAGATAGATGAAGTGCACAACAGTCCAACAAGTAGTACATATAAAATGTTTTCAATATGCAGTATGGAACTTACAAATATGTAGTTCTCTTCGAACAATCATGCAGTGCTATAGACTAGCTACATGTAGTACACACCATACAAAATTGGAAAAAATGTAGAAATATGAAGTGCTCAGCTAATATATAAGCAGTTCACATATTCTAACCTGTAAACTAAAACATAAGCTACATGCACACGAGGAAAAAAAACAAGAAAATAAGAACACATTGCAGTACGCTTCAAAAAACACAAAGAAAAAAGTGCGTTCCTAAAATACTACAAAAAACACTAAGAAAAAAAATCATATCTAACGAAACATACCATCTTGTAGTGAGTCTCCACATCGGTCGGCGTAAGCTGATGGACAAAAGGACTCGTGCAGCCAAGGCCACGGCGAAGCAGCACAGAATAGAACGCAGATACGTTGATCTGGCCCATATCCAATCCTTCTGTGAATACTGTACCATATGCAAGCTGCTTGGCTCGCCCAGTTCGGCACAATACCTTCCCACCACGACGAGCACGACGGGCCTGCGAGCAAGCTAAACAATTGCAGTACCTCGGCACACCACAACCATGGCCACAGCAGAAGAGATACGCACAGGGGCCTGGAGCCATCGCAACAAAAACCTAGAGAAAGGAGAGAACTTGCGGCTAGAGGAGAAAAATGAAATGCAAACGAAGGGTATAAGTTAGCCTTCATTTATATAAGAGGAATGCAAAAAGGTCAAAACTGAAAATTAAAGGGGACTTAATGGAAATTATGTTCCCAAGAATAAAGAACAATCAATGAAAGCTTATGTTACCATAGAAAGAGGAACGGAAAAAGAAGGTGTACTTTGACTGCAGAAATTCCCACGAACAAAACCACAGATCATTAAAAAATAATACACTAAGAAATTATAATCCACGGACCATTTTGTGTGTGCAGTTCTCCAAATTCGTACCAGGTAGTTCACTATATGTGTGCATGAAGTGCAGTACGTGCTTTTTGGCACAAAGAAGGATGCACGCAGTGCAAGATGTGTACACCTGCAGCACAGAACTATGACGAATGCAGTGCACACCCGTACACTAAGAAAAAAGGATACAAAAGAGGCAAAACAATAAAGAAAAATGATACCAATGCAGTGCACAAAAATGTAGCCCAGAAAATGTGCAGTATGGTATGCGTGCAAATGAAGTACTAAAACTAAATTAACGCAGTGCACGCATGATTTACTAAAAAAAATTGACCACCCAGGTGCTACCGGCCCCAGCCAGTCTCGTAATAGGTCTGCACCCACAGAAGGGGAGTCGTTCTAAGCCATAGTGCATGGGGCCGGTTGCACGTGGGCCCATAGGTCATAGAGCATATAGCTACGAGCGCCGTGTATAAGCACCCAGATAAGTATACGAAGGAGTTCGACCAGTATGCCTCGCCAACGCTTATAAACAGGTCGGGTGCGCCTTCCGCGGGCGACGTGGGACTAAACATTAGGACGCACACACAGCGAAACGGGAACAAAGCCGTGCTCACAACCCGACTTGGACCCAAGTATGTATCTAAACTAGCCGAACAAAGGCCCAACAAGGCCGACTAAGAAAAAACAATAAGTTAAAAAAAATGGGCCCCCACCCCCCCTTTCCCTACCCCTCCCATACCAGCGATTGCAGCAGGTACAAGCAAAAACAAGATGCCGTACGTAGCTGTAAACAATAAAGTGCACTACGTTACACGATGAAGTGCGGTATGGCAATCTAGTTCCCGATTACCCTACACGAATAAATAAACTCAAAAAACAATGAAGTACGCACATGTATACCCAAGTGTAGTACTGAATTCTAGATGATGCAGTGCAGGACTATATTTTAATGCAGTTCATTATCGCACAGGATGCATCTACAAAACGTAACAAAACGCCCATTCGCATAGAAAAAAATGGTGGTTAAAAAAATGTGCTGATAAAAAAAACCACCTTAAAAAAAACCACGTTCGCATACATACACCCGATCAGAGCAGTTCCATCGCCACAAACCCACGATCACAGATGCAAAACCAACCCACGATCCGCACAACCGCATCATCAGCGCGATCGTGCAGTTCATCTGACGAGACCATCTCACCCCGCGCCTTCCCCTTAAATTCAGACCCCTACCAAAGGCCTTCTCATCCACAACAACACAAGTATCCATTGCGCTCCCACCACCGGCGATGACGTTCACCGACGAGTACAAGGGCGACAACGCCGTGGAGGCGCACGGCAACACCAAGTTGCACGTTATCCACACCAACGACAAGAAGTAGATGTCGATCACCCTCGTGCAGTACGAGCGCCACCTCAGCCTCTAGCGCCACAAGATCGTCGGCATTGATCTCGAGTACGACAACGACCCTGAAGCGACGCAGAAACCCGCCCTCTGCCAGCTCTCCATCGGCAAGAATCACCCGGTGCTGCTCTTCCAAATGAGCGACACTGAAAGGTGCACCGTCTTCGACAACTTCCTCGCTGACCCAGGTACACCTTTGCAGGCTTCTCCATCAACGGCGACAAAACCAGGCTCGAGCGCGTCAAACTGGAGGTCGCCAACTTCGTCGACATCCAGAAGGAGTGGAGGGTGCCCGACGCAACCAAGCCGTTGGACTCCCTCGGAGACGTCTCTGGCATGCTCATCGACGACTACTGCAACAACACGAAGAAGAAGATCACCGACGCCGAGCACCAGCGCTGGGCCATCCTGCCTCTGTCCAGGAGGCACATCGAGTACGCGGCAAAGGACGCCTACGCAGCGTACGAGATATTGAACCGCATCACCCTCTCCCAGGACGGCCTTCGTCGTGCAAAGCTGGAGAAGGAGGAGCCACCCAAGAAGCGCGCTAGGAGCAGCTGGGGATGGGGAGAGCCTGACTGGTGAAGAAGAAGATGGTGCCGGCCAGGAGCCAAGAATGCCAGCGTTCTTTTAGAATTATCATCAAATTTGCTTTGTGTTGTTTGCTTATGTATCGTTAGTTTGCTTGTGTGTTGAACCAAGTTTGCTTGCCATGCACAATCGCCTGTAATGATGAACTCAAATTATGTTAGTTTGCTTTCTGTTCAACTTAGATTGCTGGTGATGAAATTGTCGTACAGAATGCAAACAGGACACATGCAGTGCAAGTTGCACACGAATGCAGTACACTGAATTTGTGGAATGAAGTCTTAACATACCCAACAAAGCAGTGCACGAACATAAATTTGAAAAAAGGAATACATAAGAGCAAAAACACAAATAGAAAAATGCAAAACACGTAAAATAATTCAATACAGTATGGAAGTACACGAAAGTACATCACAGAACCATAATGAGTGAAGTACAGGTATGATTTACAAAGCAGTGAACTCCCATACATTGCGAAAAAAGATTAACTGATAGCAAAAAGACGGAAACAAAAAAATGACAACTGTACATGCAGTACGCAGTGCGTATAGAATGCAGTACAGAACACTAATCAATGCAGTGCACACTCCAACATTGAAAAAAAAACACAAGGCAGAAATATAAAAATAAAAAAAAATTGACCACCCAGGTGGCACCGGCCCCAGCCAGTCTCGTAATAGGTCTACGCCCACAGAAGGCGAGTCATTCTGAGTCACAGTGCATGGGGCCGGTTGCACATGGGCCCACAGGTCATAGAGCATATAGCAGCGAGTGACGTGTATAAGCGCCCAGATAAGTATACAGAGGAGTTCGACCAGTATGCCTCGCAAACGCTTATAAACAGGTCCGGCGCGCCTTCCGCGGGCGAGGTGGGACTAAACATTAGGACTCACACACAGCGAAACAGGAACCAGCCGTGTGCTCGCAGGCCGACCTGGGCCCAATTGCGTCTTCACTACCAGAACACAGGGCCAACAAAGCCCACTAAGAAAAAACAATACGTTCAAAAATAAAACATTAAAAAGAAAAAATGACAAACATTTCTTAAATGAATAACAACAAACAAAATAAAATGTGCATCTGCACTGTAAGAATATTAATAAATAAAACGCAGGAAGCCCAATGTCAACGTACAGATGCAGTCAGCGATGTACAACAACGCAGTTCTCCACGTGGAAGCACAAACTATTTTTTTTCTGAATTGCAGTTATCTTCTCTCTGCAATGCAGTATGGCTGAAAAAAGAATGCAGCCCTGTTACTTAACAAAAACACTCCGACAACCCCTAGCCACATTACCCTCCATCCACACAAACATTGTATTACCACGAAGATCAAGAAAAGAAAAGAAAGAACACCATCAAGAGAAAAAAAAAGTACATCTGTGTGAATCAAACTGCAGTACACTATGTGGACCTGAGCAGTTCGTTTCTGGTAGAAAAGAAGTGCACTGACTTGGACAATTGACCGAAAACACAATCATCACATTTTCTGACAGTTGCGTCAATACATTGATTTAATCATGAAAAAAGAAGCGACGATGTTCCGGATTTCCAACGCACTAGCAAGAGCCTCCTCATAGCAGAACCTCTCGGAAGTTGCCACGTAAACTTAAAACAGAGCCCCACCACGCTACCGCCCTGCTCCACCTCTCCCACGTCCTGTCAAGGAGAGCAGAGGAGAAAACACAACTGCTTCTTCCCCCCAAAAAACCCAATTGCATCTTCTTCTCTGCTCTTCCTTTCACTAACCTCTCTCTCTATAACAAACACCAGAGAACACACGAGAATCATGGCGGATGCACCTTTGTGCAAGAAGCGCCGCAAGTACACCAGGGAGCTCCACGATGTCCACCTCCACGGCAATCACAAGCTCCACGTCCTTTGCACAAGCAAGGGCAAAGACGTGGAAAAGATGATGTCCATGTTCAGGAGGAAGCTCGGCGGAATGCCCGTCAAACTAGTCGGCGTTGATGTCGAGTACACACACTACGAGAAGCCACAATGTGTAGCGGTACTACAGCTATGCATAGAAAAAGAATGCCTTGTCTACCACATATCTGCAGCTAAAGACAGGTAAGAATAACTGTCGCTTTCCAATATTGATTTTAAATTTTCTTCACTGCAATTGCCATAATATTTAACCTTTGGTTCTCATTCTTGAAAAAGCGTGGCATGTGAATTTATTGACAGTTTTGATCTGGCTCCATGTATGTCACTCATGTGTTCAATTCTTGAATGATATTATCTAGCAATACACGCAGTTTAATTATAGTTTCTTCACTGCAACATTACCATACAAAACATGTATGAAATTAGGTTCAGGAATACAAGCATACACAAAACATGCATTGTTTATGCAATCTATTATCAGATTTAATAGTTATGCTGAACAAAGTATTAGCAACTGCTCAATGCAATAGATTCAGATATCCATATTGCAGTTCAGTTTCAGAAAAACACAAAAAAAAACATTGCTAGTTCTAAAGAAATAAAATATATTCACTCTATACAAATATATTGCAGGCCAATGGAACTAGACAAATTCCTAATGAATGATGAGTACACCTTCGTCGGATTCGCTATTGAAGGAGACAAAAGCAAGCTGAAGGTATCTGGTTTGGAGATCAACTCCAACAACTACATTGATATTCAGGTTGAATGGAGAGACCCATACAATAAAAAGAAGTTTGACTCTTTGGCTGATGTTGCTGGCAGGATGATAGACATTCACTACAATGACATGAAGAAAAAAAATTAACCGCAAGGAGGATCATACTCTGTGGGGATTTTGCCCGCTGCCAAACAAGCTTATCAAGTATGCAGCAATAGATGCATTCGCAACATATGAGTCATGGAGAATCATCTACAATGTCATAATGGGACTAGACAGGGCAAAAAGAGACAAAGAAGAAAAGAAGAAGAAGAACAAGACTGTAATCCAATACAGCAACTAGAAAAAATCAGAGCTGTGTTTAGTCTCACTTTACTTTAAGTGTTGTGGTGTTCTTTGTTTCATGTATGCAAGATTTTGATAATGTCCGTTGCTTCATATCGAATATTTCTTTTATAAAAACAATGTAAGTTTGCTTGTGATTAATTGCTTTCGCAGAAATTAGTTTGCATTAGAACAAGTATATACACAACTTTGAAAAATTTAATGAGTGACACCAAAACATAGTATGCACATACAAAACATAACAGTCCACAAAAAATAGTAATCATATAAAAATAAAAATTTATATTGACATATCTAAAAAAATATAATCCATGTACATTTCTAAACAAACGTCAATACAGTTCACAGAACCAACGAAAGGCAGTTCAACAAGTGTATCCGTGAAGTGCAGTACATGCATAAATGAGAACGACGACAAGGGTCCCAACACAAACACTTGGTACACGAAGTGCAGTACTCAACGTTGGTGAAAGCAGTACAAATGTCAAGGGCCCCAACACATAAATGAAGAACGACAAGAGCCCCACCCCCTGCTCGGCCTCGCGCTAACGCATGCAGTGCGCTTGGTTGACAGGCGCAGTGCGGACATTCTGTTTTTTCCATCAAAGGGGACGCGCGCAAAACCACCACCCCCCACACCCTAAGATAGATAGGGGGCGACGGGGTATGACGGACTCGCCTACGCATGTGGTGCCGCGGCATGCCGCGTCGCCGCCTGCTCCTGCTCGTTCCAGGCTCGGCCTCGCAGGGGGATGTGGAGGGGGGGTCACGACCCCCTCTCCCCACCCCCTGCTCGGCCTCGCGCTAACGCACGCAGTGCGCTTGGTTGACAGGCGCAGT
>NC_041393.1:297956434-298019612 GCF_002162155.2 Triticum dicoccoides
CCACCCCCTGCTCGGCCTCGCGCTAACGCACGGAGTGCGTACAAGAACAATACAAAAAATATATAGACAACTAAAAAAATTTGGGGGGGGACCCCCCACCCACCATGTACCTTAGCGTACAAACAAATAAAAAACCAACTACAAACCGCAACTATAGGCAAAAAGTAATGCGTTTTTTGTTCTGACAAAAAAAAGCAGTTCGGTGTCATCAAGCAATGCAGTTTCGGCATGCACACACGTGCAGCACTTTGCTTGAATGCCAAAAAAATGCAGTTCTCTTATATTGGACAAAGAAGTTCGGCATCAAATGCGATACAGTTCATCGAACACATATCATACATATAAGCGTGACAAAATGCCAGTTCGCATAGACCGTGGTAGTCAACAAAAAATAAAATTATACGCTTATATATATTGTATCAGTTATTGATATAAAAATACACATACATATACAAATTCATCCACATGCACTGCCGCATAAACGAACAAGAAGAAAACACAACGACAAAAAAGTCTTTTTCATACATAGTCAGCACACACAAACACAACATCAAAACCTAGCTATTGTCCACGCACAACCTTTTGCACCCAGTAGAAAAACAGTGCCCCAAATGACTGTTACTTCGTCTGCGACTGCATCCGCGATTGCGGCAGGGAAGTGAGCCCGAGGTCCGCAATCAGTTCACGTAACTCAAGAGGCATGTCTTCATAACACAACATGTTCAAAGGATTGAACACCAGCTGGAACATGTACTCTGCCTTCCAATCTTTAGCAGCAGGCTGAAAAAAGAAAACAAATGCAAACAAGTGATTAAAAAAAAGGTTGTCATAAAGAACAAAAAAGTAAAAAGAAAACAGAGAAGCTGTTACGTCGGATTTCAAAATTTTCTCAACTAGACGTTGGCCGTCATACAACTGCGCCATCCTCAGAACATAGATCCCACACTCATTTGCTCCCTGCGCTGGCACGACCGGGTAAGATGGCTTCTCGGCCAATTTAACCCAGTCAGGAAGGTTCTTCGATTTATACATTTTTTCACCATAAATCGCCTTCAGCAGCTGAGTCATCCTCCTCATCTGGCAAGAAAAAAGAAGCACAAGGTAAGAATAACACACATCACGGATCAAAAAGTTGATATTCAAACAAACCCCAAAAAAAAGTTGCTCTCAAACATCTAAACAATCCCTCTTTTAAGTGCAGGTGAGAAAAATGCAGTTCTGTCGCGCATATGTTGAAGTTCACTACATAAACAATTGCAGTTTATAAAAAAATACAGTGGGAGAAACACAAAGAAAGCTTTACGGTTGGCAAAGAAAAAATAACATACCACTTCAGTGCAATCTGCGTGGTAGTCAGTCCTGCGCCACCTTGTTGTGACATCAGGATGGTCAGTGTACTTCCTATTGTCATGGATATCAAGGGTCTGGCGATGCTGGTTCATCGTGTATAAGGAATAATGACCATCCTTGAATCGCAGCATCATAATCTGTTCGCATAAAAAAATGAAATCAAAAGTTCTTTCGACACGTACCACCAGGACCACTGTTCCAAAAATAACTATAAAAGAAATGCAACAAACCAGGAAGAATAAATGACAAAAAACAATGAATTTACCAGTTTTGCATCCAACAGGTTTGCACCATCATTCACGAAAAATTTGAACTGATTAACTGCATCTTCTAAAACAAACGAGCTATGCACAACTGGCAACACAGGATTTCCGTCATTATCTCTCGCCACAGAGGTTTCCATTTGAAGAACGTACTGTACACAAAAAAGAACAAAAAAAAGGACATGAAAAAAAATAAACAAAGCAAGCAGGCATGGACATGAAAAAGCCAGTGCAGTAGGAAAGAATGACAGCAAACGTTTACCGTGATAAATAAAGGTGAAAGTAGCAAACGTTCACCGGATTGATAAGCTAAACCCAATTCAGGGTCTTGGTTCCAGTACTTGATAACAAAATCCATGATATACGAATCCATTAAAGCTCCTTTGCCAAATGTATCATAGATATAGTCGAAATTGTAAGTATCGACATCATCACCAAAAGGACCATGCACCATAAAGAACGCGTTCCTGCAGTAAACATACACAGATGGGATCAATAAAATTAGAACTAAAATCAAAACACACAAAAAGCATGAAAGGGCACACGCATCACATAAAAAACTTACTCGTGGTGTTTGGTTACAAAATCTTTGCTGAGAACAAGATCCTTTATTTTAATTGCCTCATCCATATATCTGAACCTCGGAGGCTTCAATTTCTCTATAGAGCATCTCAACTTAAAAGCCCTCTCACCTGCCCTCTTGTCCGAAAATACTTCAACCTCATCCAAATGAGGACGATTAATTGCTGCACTCCTAGTCCTAGTTACACGTGCACACGGTGTAACAAAATCATCATCATCAACATCATATAAATCATGTGGAGAGCTAGGTCGAGAGACACTTCCACCATCAGATCCAGACGCCACATTTGTGTTCAAACCAGAATTATCTGGAGAGATTTTAATGACACAATCCTCCATAACCACATCAGAACCCTGGGACTCAAACAATGACGTACAGCCTTCATGAAGCCCCCAATCAAAACCTAAAACCATGCACAAAAAACATGGAAGCACTCAGTACAAAACACAAGAACCTAAAAACATGTATAGAGAAAAAAATAGAATGCAGCCCACTGATGTATACATCAATGCAGCCCACATATCTATAGTAATGCAGCCCACATATAAATAACAATGCAGCCCACTTATCTACATCAATGCAGCACACACTTGTATAAAAGCAATGCAGCCCACATATAAAATAACAATGCAGCCCACTTATCTACATCAATGCAGCTCACACTTGTATAAAAGCAATGCAACCCACATATAAAATAACAATGCAACCCACTTCTCTACAGCAATGCAGCCCGCACTTGTATACAGCAATGCAGCCCACATATAAAAATAACAATGCAGCTCACTTGCCCATAAAGAAGCGGAACCAAGCAGTAGTCAAATATAAAATAAAGCGAGGATGAAGAAGTTCAATAAAACAACCTTTATCTGCAAAAATTAGAAGTGATGTTAAATCAAGGCAACACTTCCTCGATGTTAGCCAGCTATAGAGCATGGCCTTTCTGATCTAGCCAATGTGCTCCACCCCAAACTTAGCAACTCGAACACCATCCCATGTCTGCAAGAATTGAAACATATAGAATCCACAATCATGCCTGCAATAAAAAGAATAAAAAACATCAGTTTCACAAAAATTAAGTGAAAAAAAAACTTGAACGGTATGACACAGAAGGGCTGTAAAGAACGCACCCATTTGGCTGCATTGGGACAATGACATGTTTCAACACAAATCCATCAAGTGTGGGAGGATTTAGCGGCTCATCAGAACTCAAGCTACCTTCTTTCCATGCACGCTTGATATTTTTAACCATCCTCCTAAAAACCCTGACCGCATCAGGGCTGCCAGGTTTGTTGAGCGAGTCAAGAAATTCAAACCGCCTTTCTTTCACATTTAACGCAACTACACAATAATGACCAACACCATCCCTTGTATCTGGCGGATCAAAACTTGCAAAAAGGACCTGTTGGAAACATGAAAAAATAAATAAAATTATTATAACAAGAAAAAACAGAACGCTATAAAAACAAAACAGGCAAAATACACATAAAAAAGTCTCTCACCATATCCTTTTTATCAACACGCTCCTTGGCTTTTGAAGAGAACATTAATTTAACACTCATGCCTACAGTACCACCATTCCAAATATTTGTCTGCCAAATCAAAACCAAAAATCAAATAAGCAAAACAAGTCGTCGCACAAAATCAGAAAAGAAAATGAAAAAAATAAAACAAAAATTTCTGTATTCTTACACAAATATGGTACGGGACAACCATTGTCGGAGATCTCTTAAACTTATCTACCAGCAAAGAAACCCCAAGATCTACAAGCCTTGTAGTGAGCATCCCTTTATCCCAAAAGGATTGACCAACTTCGCCAATGCTCATATCACCCATCTCATTTTTAAAGCAATCATGTCCCTGAATTTTTCATGAAAAACTCAAACATAAGATACTATAAAAAATAACAACAAATAAAAACGGGTAAATACAAAAATTAGATAATACATATGAACAAAACAATTTCTAAAAAACCATACTTCTTCTTCTTGTCCTTCTGAGCCCTTGTAACAGCAGTGTACAACTCATTGTATCTTTTCAGAAGAGCTGGATCAATGCTCGATGGTGTCACAACAGGGAGTTCATCATCTGCAATAAAAAAATGAAGTTCACTTATCCAAACAATAAAGTTTAAATATTAAGATAAGGGAATTTTTCTAGCTATTTTGAAAATCATAGACAAAAGATCAAAGTTTCACTTATCACTTAACATGTAATACAGATACCATAGTAATTAAACAACATGAATGAGAAAAACATCAAACTGCACCGTTTAAAAAAAACTCTTGCCTTCAGTGTCAGAGTCTTCAGGCTGCTGTTCTTCAGAACTGAGCAAAATATTTTCTTGCATAGGTTGCGACAAATCCACCACAACCTCACTGGACTTTCCTTCTGCAGCAACATCAGCATTCTCTCGATTTACAACGGTCTGGTCAACAGCAGCTTCCTTAGATACTTCAACTACATGAGGCTCCACTATCAATACTTCCGGAACATCATTGGACACCAGAGACACAGGGGAAGAAACAACACTAGCAGCAGGGGCAACATTCTCCAGTGGCTTTTCAATACCAACATCAGAATCTTCATGCCGACTGGTGGGAACAGCATCATGGGATCCTTGAGCTACAGAAGGATCTGTACACTCAACGGCAACCGATACAGAAGCATCAACACTGGCACAGCCATCAACATCACAACTGCCCTGATTCAGATCAACGTGGACTTCCACGTTTGGTTCTCCAACCTGTGGAAAGTTTAAAAAACACCCAGTAACACAAAAATAAGCATGGGGATAACTAACACAACAACACACAGCACACTTATGTCAAAAGACTGCTGGCAACATACACATAACAACTACAGTCCACATATACAAAACAACACCAACACACATGTGTCATACACAACTACAACGGCAACCCACGTATACATAAAAAAAAGAAATGCAGTTCCATTTGACAAACGCTGCAGTTCAGTTATGTTAATTACTGAAGGTCACTTATGTAAATAAGTATGGATCACGCATGCCAAAAAGAACTGCAGTTCACTTATGTCAAACAGTGAAGAGCATACATGTAAAACATGGATGAACATAACAGCGTACATCAAGTTTATAACAGACAACAAAAAATTAGATTATAACCAACTAACAGAACAAGTAATACAATTATACCTTATCAGCTACAACATCAAGAGGGGACGCTGCATCACCCAAGACCTCATCCTTCCCAGAGCCATCGTAAGTCTCTTTGTGCACATCACGAGCAGCGACACCAGTCTACGGGCATAGAACAAACCAAAAAAGAGAAATAATATGGTACCGACCAATAAAGAAAAAACTCCAACCATGCACAAGCAATACACACTTCACAACAGAGAAGTACACAAGAAAAATATGGGAACCAAACAAATGTAAGTTCAAAGAAAAAGGGAAGCATGGCAGAACAGACAAGGCAGGAGTATTTATACCTGACGAACCCCATCGTCTCTAGTTCCATCGACACCAGAAGATTCCACTCCAGCCTATAACAAAAAAAAATTGAGGAGCAGTCAACATAATACACAAAAAAGAGGTCCAAAGCCACAAAAAACATAGAACATACATTATCAGCACCAACGCCAGCGTCCTGACGGATCATTTCATCCACAATATGCCCAACATCCTTCTCATACCGACCGCATTTTTCTTCTTGTGAATGTCTCAATTGAGCATACGAAGAACGAACATTTGTCACTGCAATCTTCAGGCTTTCGATCACACCACAATCAAAATTGTGAGCAGCAACAATATCTTCATCTCGTGGGCCATGGCCAACAGGGAAAAAACCAGCAACTGTGCTCAACCTGTAACCAGAGGTTGGCAAATCTTCAGTCAGCTTCAAAACCTTTAGAAGAAGCTCATCAATCTCCTCATGCTTTTTGCCGCCAACAAATGTCTGTTTATAAGAGCTTGTATTATCAAACATCTGTCGAGGCATGAAACCACGAGTATGCGGCACCTCATCATCACAGCCAGGAAGCTGACTATAGATAGGCTCATAAAACCTATCATGAGTGCTAGGCCCCGCATCAGAGCTGCCGTGTACAACTGCAACAGGACGGTTGTACACAATATCACCTGACGCCTTCCACTGCAAAAAAAGAGAACACGCAAAGAGAAGTACACATGTGAGTACTAGAATAGTTCACATTTATAATGACTGCACATTTAAAAAAAATCTGATATTAAAAAATCAGGTGCACTAACCGGCAGCTTCCCAAATTTGTAACTTTCCAAGTAAATCATTCCCTTCACAAGCACATCCTCATTGTACAACTTCATCAGGTCCTTGGTCATCAGGTATGATGCATGTGGCGTCAACGTGTGCATGACTGAAAATTTGCGAAGCTTCAAGCCGTCAAGATACATAATCAGGGGGACAATGGCACAACCCTCTGCACAATTCTGCTTGCTGCCTTCTGATTGCCACCTAACCACAGCTGCCTACAACTCATCAACAACAAGCTCACAAAAGTCCATCTGAGCCATAGCCGCATAATCCATGTTCTCTACCATCGCAGCAACTCTACCCAAATGAACTGTAGGCCCCGGGCATAGCAAATTCTGGTAAAGTATAAGGAAGAACACCTTCACAGCAAGGTCAACACTCACATAATCATCTTCCTCCACCAACACCTTCAACTTCTCAAGCAAGTCCTTGACACCTATACTTTTTGAACGGTCAAAGCCAAGCTCATCCTTGAGGGCAGTCAACGATTCATCATGACCACTGGAAGCAGGCATGGGTGCAGTGTGACTTCCCATAGGTAAATCAAAAATGTGATGAACTGCATCACGATTGATTCGAAGAACCCTGCCATTCCCAAAGTCCATTAACATAGTGGCAGGGTCAATCACTCCCATCAAATAGCACATAAGAATGCACGACACATTTTTCTTTACTGTCAGATCAAAGACAACACCAAATCCAGCATCCCTAACACGGCTGCAATGCGCCTCTTTCAACAAAGAAGCAGCCTTGCAAACAGTGGGAAGTGACAAACGCACGGTCTTGTTAAATCGAGAATCATCTCCCTCACCATCATCTTCAGTTGCATTGCTCTTACTAGACTTCTTCCTCTGTGTAAAGGGAAATGCAGTCCACATTAGAAGATTAGGCATAAAAAAAGAAAATACAGAAATAATAACAAAAATGAAGGAAACAAATGCAGTGCACTTCAACAAACCTTTGGAGCAGCATCCACCTCCTCGCCAGAATCACCACCAACATCTTCGTCGACATCATCATGGGCACGCTTGGGTACAGTCTCAGATGAACCACAGTCTTTGCGTCTAGAAGGATGAACACCCTTCACATAATCAGCAAGCCAAAAGTCGTCGTCATCAGAATTGGGACCTTCAGTGACATGTAGTCATTTGCGCTGAGGATCATCACTTCCGCCAGCTTCAGCGGTTCTCTTGCCAAGATTCTTCTTCATTCCAGCAACACGTGGACTCCGCCGAGGTGTACCACCTTCTTCAGCAATAGTACTCAACCTCTTCTTCATCTTGCCAAATTTACCACCATTGCCACCATCTCCAGATCTCCTCTGCTTCTCCTTCTCAGCAAACTCTTTTGACTCAATTTCAAACCTCAACTTCTTCTTGCTTTGCTTCAACTCATATTGACGAACCTGTTCCGGGACCATCCAATCCTGTGTAACTTCCTCTGTACCATCAACAGACCGCGACTGTGTTTCAGACAAGACAGGACGTCTCTGATCAAAGCTCACACCAACATTACCCTCTGCAAAATAATGGTTAATCAATTGAGTAACCTCCTCAAACCCAGGCGCCCCAGCATGGAAAACTGACACTGCGTCAAAATAAAGTTTGACTATCCTCGTTAAAAATTGCACAAAAAGAACAAATGCAGTACAGTTATACATATAAATGCAGTGCTCCAACCATAAACTCAAAATAAAAAATAATGCATTGCACAAAAAACTTGAATAAAACAACAATGCAGTTCACACATACATACAGTGGAGTTCACATACAAAAGTAAATGCAGTGCTGCACATGCTAAATCCATGGTTGTTCGCAACAAAATTGTTGAACTAGATAAAACAAAGCATACACAAAAATAAACAAATTAATCACATACCAGAAGGAGGGGCCACACTTATAGGAGAAGATTCAATCGGCGAATTCACTTGATGTCCTCCCTCGACACCATGATCCTTACCACCAGGACAAGGAGAGATAATTGGTGTATCATTATGAGCACTGCAGTCACCTGCTGGATTCAAAAAAAAAAGAAAAAAGAAAGTACAAAAACATCACATGACAAAATAATGCAAACGAACGCTGACAACTAACAGAGCATAACCCAATATGCAGGATGAACTAGGAAACTAGATAAACACCAAACAAAATAAACAAAGCCTAAGGAATAAGCACTCCACATACCCTGAACAACTTCTCCCTGCCTGCTCGGCGAAGACATAGAGTTTCTCTGCAACACAAAGGACGAAGTGACAGACATAAGCAACAAAATCGGCGAAAATCTCATGAAACCCTAGATCCGCATTGCTACACACAACTATCGACTTCAAAACGAGATAAAATCGACTGCCTACAAAAAAATACACAAGAATAAAGAGCTACAGCAACTACAAGAATAACAAAAACAAGGCGAGGGGACAATCAACACCGAGCCAAGCGGAACGTATCGAAGAAAAGTATGCGGCGACGGCGGCGGGAAGGGGGAAGGGGGGCGGGGACGGGAAAGGGCTGCGGGAGCGCAGCGACAAGGGCTCACGGAGCGGACAGCGATGCCGAATGCAGGAATAAGGACCTCTTGAGGGCGGCGGTTCTCCGGGCGACGGCGGTTGTTGCGCCGGATGGCGGTTTTGCTCGAGGGAGAGATGCCTCGGGAGAAACTGCAAGAAAGGAGAGGGGATTGTTCTCGGTCTCTTTCTCTGACACCGGAGCGGTGGAATAGCGTGGAAACGACATGCAGGAGGCCCGCGTTTTGCAAAAAGCATCACAAATAATGGGCTGGCCCAAAAATAGCCCAGACAAAATAAACCAGTCTACATCAAAACGCACATATTACTAAAAAACAACAAAAAAACACATGATGCAGTTCTCTGTGAAGAATCATGAAATTTCAAAACGGTAAAACAACAAATAAAATACATACAGTTCGTAAAAAAATTTAAAATGAAAAACAAAACGCATGTTAAGAAAACACATCCAGAAAAAAAAGTCTACCTTCAATTAAGTGCCACACAAAAAAATGTGCCCCCCCTCCGCTCTCCCCTTTAACCTCCCGTATAGTGAAGTAAGCACAGGCAAAAAACAAATGCAGTATGCATTGCTGGAAAAATGCAGTGCATTTCTATACTGGATGCAGTACGCCATTATGCATTTCTTTTCGGGAATGAAGAAAAACGCAAACGCGGAATAAGTTAACGCAGTGCGGAAGTACACGAACTTGCAGTACAGTATCATAAACAATGTAGTACAGTCGTATTTTGCTAACCAGTGCAGTCCCATACATTCGAAAATTACAAAAAAAGTAAAAACACGGGATCAAAAATGAGAACTGTACATGCAGTAAGGAATGAAGTTCACACCTAGTACATAACCATGATCAATGCACTGCACCGATGATTTACAAAAAAGCAGTGCACTCCACGTCATAAAAAAACATACAAAGAATAAAAACTGATCACCCAAATGATACCAGCACCAGGCACCCAAAAATTGACAACGTACATGCGTCTCTAAAATACCCGAACACAGGCCCAACAAAACCGACCAAGAAAAAACAATAAGTTCGAAAAAAAAGTGGCAGCCCCCACCCCCTCCCATTTCCTATCCGTCCCGTGCCAGGGACTGCAATAAGTATCGGCAAAAACAAGATGCAGTACGGGTCGGTAGAAGTATGCAGTGCATTCCGGTGCGCAATGCAGACCGCCGAAGCATATAGCAAAGACACGCAAAAAACGATGAATACACACATGTATACAATGTTGCAGTTCTGATTTGTACGCGACGCAGTGCGTAATTGTAAGCAATGCAGTTATGTTGTCACGCAGTATACATCTATAAAATATGACAAAATGTCCGTTCGAATATAAAAGGTGATGGTTAAAAAAATGTGTTGATAAAAAAAACCACCTTCGCATACATACACCCGATCGGAGCAGTTCCATCGCCACAAACCCACGATCACAGATGCAAAACCAACCCACGATCCGCACAACCGCATCATTAGCGCGATCGTGCAGTTCATCCGACGAGTTCATCCGACATGCAGTACGCAGTGCGTATACAATGCAGTACAGAACACCAATCAATGCAGTGCACACTCCAACATTGAAAAAAAACACACATGGCAGAAATATAAAAAGAAAAAAAATTGACCACCCAGGTGGCACCGGCCCCAGCCAGTCTCGTAATAGGTCTACGCCCACAGAAGGCGAGTCGTTCTGAGTCACAGTGCATGGGGCCGGTTGCACATGGGCCCACAGGTCATAGAGCAAATAGCAGTGAGCGCCGTGTATAAGCGCCCAAATAAGTATACAGAGGAGTTCGACCAGTATGCCTCGCCAACGCTTATAAACAGGTCCAGCGCGCCTTCCGCGGGCGAGGTGGGACTAAACATTAGGACTCACACACAGCGAAACAGGAACCAGCCGTGTGCTCACAGGCCGACCTGGGCCCAATTGCGTCTTCACTACCAGAACACAGGGCCAACAAAAAAAGAGAGGCCACTGAAAATTTGAAAAATGCCACATACCATACACGAACACAGGCCCAACCACGCGTTCGCAGTTCATCGTGATATGATAATGCAGTTCGCTATTCTCAAGTAAGCAGTACTGTTCCTTCTTGAATGCATTCGTGTTCACTGAATCAGACCCAATCCACCACCTAACGCCAACCACAACATTTATTACTTCCATTGCTTGATTGGTTGCATAAAAACTTATCCATTCGTGCTACAGACTAACACAACTCCTCCCCCCGTTCCTCATTTTCCTCAAAACGTAGATCTAGGGTTCATCACATCCACAGCTCTTCTCTGGAATTCCACTGAACCCGCCATGGACTGCAAGTGCGGGTGCTTGGCAAGGATGGCGCCGGTAGCGGACACATGCGTCTACACAGAAGGCCTACAGCTCACCAACACCGAGTGGCGCAGCATGCTCGGCTGCCTGATGATACCCAACAAGGGGTTTCGTGCGCCATTTCTTCATCGCCTCACAACCACAGATCTACAGGAAAGTTGGGTATGTTTTCCACTCACAATTTTTGGACATAATCTAGACTGCAAATACACATCTGAATATATAGTTCAATCAATTTGTTAAGTAATATCAACAAAAAATACAAAACAGAATTTGTATTGTTGTTCAGATCTGTTAGCTATTAATACTAGATGCTTCCACCTATCTTTCTTCAGTACCACACCATGTATCGACATATGTACAAAAAAAAGAGTCAGTAGATAAGCGTTGCAGTTATATTAACATGCTGGAGAAGTACACTGCTACTAACATTGCAGTGCACACATGTTATAGTATAATATATATCACAGTAAAACTAGGAGTCAATTGCGTACATAAGTTTGTTCATACATTGCAACTACTTTACAAAATACAATCATATGTATGTAACTATTTAAGTAAACATAAACAAATCATACTAAGTATAAAACAAAAACATTTGCTGTTTACTTATAAATTCTTTATCCACCCATTACAATATGCAGAAACTGCCATCCGCAATAAAAATTCATGCTCCGAGTTCTGGGAAGCTTACTTTGGAGACAGAACACAAAAATGGCTATGGAGACATGGAAGCTGACTACCACATCGACTCTGAAGACTGCATCAACATAACTACTGGTTGGAAAGATTTTGTCTCCCACAATGGCTTTGAGGCCGGAGAAGTGGCCATGGTCTTTTTCTACAAAGAAGAAGACTCCATCAAGTTTACAATATTTGCACTCTAGGCTGTCTAATATGAAGCAACCAATATTTCTAATGTTGTGCTTATGTTGTATGCTTTTAAAATTATGTCAATCAGACAAATTGAACAATGCCTATTTAAAGTATGCAACCTCAACTACGTCATTTTATCATCCTTTTTAGACAAAGTTGTTGTTGGCAGTAATGCAGTTCTCTCGAACACATAGTGTGGTACTAATAATAACAAAAGGCAGCCCTCCGAACAGTAACAAGGAAATGCAAATGGTAGAAACTTTGCAGTTAACATATGATGCTCAAAAACAATTCTCATAGTATGCAGTTCAAAAAAATTCTTATAATAACTATTCAGCTAACACAAGCGTATCATGGACCATCCCTTCTAATAGAAGAATAGAACATTAACAACACTGCTAATGCAATACAGAAATCTCATAAACAGCCATAACCACTGTAATAAAACTACAACAAAGTACGCTACCAAAGAAAATGCAGTGCACTACAACATATGCCGCGACTACAACAAATAAAATTAAAGTAGTAAAACTACAGACAATGTGATAGACTGATAGAGGTGTCAATTTCACTCGCACTTCCATAACTCGCCTAAAAATTCTACAGCCACTAAACCATCGAAAAATACACCCGCAAAAATTTACATGGAAGATATGGCAACTTGACGAACAGCATCACCTTTCATTTAAAAAACGCGATTCAAAAAATGACAATTATACCCGCAATACAACGAATTCAATCCTACAGCAACAGTAATTACAATATTCAAACACGCGTGGACGGGCAAAAAATCAAAAAAATCAACAAGAACAGAGGAGCGGACGAAGCTCACCCGCCCGCACAACCAACATATCAAGAATTGAAAACTAACTCCTAAAAATTCACGAATTATAGAGTGAACGGACCGATTGAAACGAACGCAATCAAAGAATTCCTACTAAATAACAACATCCGAGCACAAAAAAAATCGCATCTGACGCGAACACGAACGAACAGAGAAAGCTCATCCGCCAAATCCATCGATTTGCAAGCACTCTAGTATATTTTCCTGTAAATCAAGAAGAATAAAGCTAAAATGAGATGCAGACACAAACTGAATCATCCCACGACACCCGATTCCACATAGAACGCGCGGGCGGAAAACTGGAAAATGAAGCAGTTCTCCCGTGAAGCATTGCAGTGCTCAACGTAAAGAAGATGCAGTGCACTTGCGTTCAGCGTGCAGTGCGGAAGTGGTGTGCAGAATAGTTATTCTGCTAATATTAGCAGAATAGACCGTCTGTATATATATATATATATATATATATATATATATATATATATATATATATATATATATATATATATATATATATACATGCACAGAGTCCCATTTAAAACCATGGGCGCATTGAAAAGACTTGATTTTTTTAGTAATTTTAGGTGTGAGTAACCACTTGATACCAACGCAAATCATTTTAATCAAAACTTAATAATGGTTCTCTTTACAAATATTTACGTACTTGAGCATGCACAATTTGAAATCAATTACATTTTTAAACATGAGATTGAAGTAGCTAACATTTTGCATTTAAGATAGCATATGATGAGATAGGAATAAAAGTTTGGTTCTTCCTAAGACTCACCAAACTTCAATACACATACACTAATACACAGAACCCACAAAATCAGATCAGTGGTTTCAAATAGTTGAGCCTGCAATTAGAAAGTCCAAAGAGTTGTGAACTTGTGCACTAAAAAAGGATAAACATATTTGACAATAAAATGTACTTAATACATGATAAACATTGTGTACAGGAGAATCTCATAAAAATAGTGGTCAATTACATCATATAAAAAATTTGAACTGAATTACATCATATAATTTGGTTCTATACAAAAGGAAATTTCCTCTTTTGTGTATATATCCTAAAGACCACCCCCTTGTGATGAACGCTTTGTACGTCAAGTCAAATGGCACAACTCCTGCCCTTTATGGCAAAATAAAGGAGTCTGCAATACCCATCAATGTCCAAAGAAAAAAGATTATGTAATGCATCGCAACTGATTGATTGTTTCATCTCCGCAACTATAAATCGTGTCTTCAAAAGGTTGCAGAAGCTCTAAACTTCTCCGGAATAGATGCAACAGAAAAGAATAAGCTATACCATACTCAAGTTGACCACTCCAACAAAGATCGTTATAAAACAAAAACTTCAAAGGCCATATCAGGTAATGTGTTGATAGGATTTAGAAAACAATTTCTTGAAAACGAATATATTTCTCAACACTAAAATAAAAATGCATCAAGCACAATGGTTCCACTACACTATGTCGATGCCTAATTGCTAATTTACATTTTACGATTGATGGAACAAACAACATATAAAGAATCACGTTTGAAGTATATCAAAAGCTTGTAGCTTGGAAAGCGAAAACAAGACAAGACACATGAGACTTGTAGGACATATATTTCTCAAAGAACACAACCGAACCTTAGTGTATAAAGATCATAGTGCTCGACCACCAATCCTTGAACTGGTTAAAGTACAAACAAAATTAATCCTGTCGTAGAATAAAACCATTATGACCTACTAAATCCAACCTAACAAAATGATCCACAAAACATTTGATGTGTCGTTAATTGCTAGTTGTTATTTTTTTTGGAAAAAAGCCATGGCGCAACATATATTGTATTGCCGTTTACAGAACAAAGGAAATTCAAGCATTCTTTTAACATTAACTTTATCTTCCATCCTAATGATAGCCTCATACAGCGCCACATCTTTAAGCTTGAGCTTTTGAAAAATACCATACAAATATGTTAGATGGGTGCAAACGCTTCTATTCTCGTTATTAATTTGTTGCAATGTAAATTTGTAAGATATACATACAATTCCAGCTAGAAATACACTGACAAATTGCCATTGAAATCATCATAGGAAATTAAGAACAGGTTCCACCTTTTTCTTGAAAGAAAATAAAGAAAGAAAGAACATACCGGAATTTTAATATGAGTAGCAAAGAGGTGGAGAACCATAATCCTTCTTCGGGCAGAGACAACAGCGGGCGGCTTGGTGCCTGCTGAGGAACGTGTGACATTATTGGATTAACCTCTTGGCAGATGAGCATGCATGAAGAACATCAATACAAAAAGTGATATAAAATATTAAGAAATTTTAGGTTCATTTATGTTATTTGAAGCCAAAATGTCCTAGCCAAAGAGAGTTGTACCGGCAGAACAAACATTCTAGGTTTCTTTTGGAAGCCACAAGAACAAACTGCCAAACACACTACTGGTATTCATATAGTCGATATTGCTACAACAGAATGTGTGAAAATTCTAAATGTTCTTTCTCGATGAAAAATAGGATGTTTGCATTATGGAGGATTAAACGATGACAAATTAGATGTAGCCAAATTGAGCATAGAGATTCATGCATCAGAGGATAGTGGGTTTCAGAGATGTTGTCTGGTTTTCAGACCTGCAGGCAGCCGACAGCGTCTCCGGTTGTACTGCTTGGTGAATCCGGACACTGGGCAAGCTGTCGATGGACGCACTCGGCCTTTCCAATGGTGCCCTCGATCTTGAAGAGTCCAGTGCATTCACCTGGCCATCAATATTTTGCATCAAATATCATAGAATCCTATAAATAAATATATCAGGAATTCTTCTAATAATATAGTAACATCTGACATCTTACCTCCCTCTCTCTTTCTCCCTCCTCTCCTTCCTTCTCTCTCTGTCCCTCATCTCTCTCTCCCGCAGGGACTGGGCCATGGCGCTGGATCAAATCAAACACCCCAGCCGTTGCCTCTTGCCTGCAGGTCGCCGCTGCTGCCGGAGATGCCCGCCATCGCGCCCACATGCCTCGGTTTGTACATGAAAAAAGCAGAGAAGCAAGATCTGTAGTGTTCCCATCAACCATTGAAAGATTTAGTTAGGAATGAATTAGTTTTGCACACAGTAAAGAAACAAAGCTTAAAAACAATCAAAACATATTTAGTCAAATCAGCAGCAATCTGAAATTACAACTACCATGATATTTTTAGAAACCAATCTTGCAAGCGAAGCAGGATAATTGCCACAACATTCTAGGAATTCATGGCCCCACCTAGCTAGTATCATCAAACGCCAAAAGTTGGTTATCCCATGAATGTATTAAGTGATTATCTTAAAGTTTGTACCAGACCTCACACAATATCCCTGCAAAAATTGGACAAACTGAAACTACTAATACTTTGAACTTGCACAAAACAGAAAGATATATAGGTCAAAAAATAGTCAAGTAAAAAACGCTCTCCATCCCAACCACTTCATCGCAACATTAAAATGAGACAGATTCCCTAGCCAAATTTGTAGCGGTAATACATAGTACAGAGGTTGAATGATATTCCTAATAGTAAACCGATCTATAGAAGGTGCTACAGATAGCCATCTTTACTGTAATAACATGATGATATTCCTAACAAACAATCATCTGCGTTGGTACTTTCTTAGGTTTAGGATATCCATTCGTTACATGGCAATGCAACCCAACTTTATGCTTACGATCATTACGAAAGATTGAGTAAAATGAAGTATCAACAGAAATAGGGTCAGTACTAAATTGTTAATCTACTTACCTGCAATCCATCTTCAGAGATCACCCTGCACAACAATCATAACTTCTATATACTAATTCCTCTGTACTTCCATTTTGTAAGATGATATGTGGAAGTATTATATGTAATCGTTAGAAAAAAACTTGTGGAAGTATATTGTTCCAAAATAGAACGATAAATTTGACACAAACTTGATGCACTCTGAAGCTGAACTCCTACCGTGAGGACATATATGCATTTTGTTATAGAATGGTCTGAATCATAAATACCCTGCCAGGAAAGAAACTCACACAATCAAGATTATACGCTAAGAGGAAGGACTGAAGGAAAACTGCAATAAAAAAAATATAAACATACAAAGGTCAATCAGTACCAAGAAAAGGGTTCGGCAAAAGATGTACAGCCGAACTGAACTGAATTTGGAGGCTAAATGGCACGAACACATCTATTTAACTATTGCACCAGTTCGAGTTGGAAACAGAAGGGTGGCTCATTAAATAATCAATGCACGAAACTACTATCACAATATATTGAAAACCATCACCAGGCCCCATGTGTATTATTAGCTGGACTATACAAAATGTGAAATATGGTCTTGTCTATTGTGATTCAAAGACTGGGATTGTAACCACTGTGTGGGATCAATGATACAATTTTGGAGCATCCAGGACTTCAACAGCTCATTCATGTGATCCCATAAGTATTCTCATTCCTGCAACCTACGTACAGCGAGCAAACGGAAGCAGACTCATCTAACAAGAAAATAGATGTGAACTTCTTTTAGGCACAAATATACCTAAACGAAAAAATCTCATACATATACCCATGTAAGAAAAAATGTAGCAGCACCAGATTTAGAAGGGTGCAGGGAGATAAGTTGATCTGTAAGGTCAGAATTAGAGAGATGGATGAATCATACAAACATGGTATCTTACCAGCTAAATATTCTGGGCCTAATAAGTCCTTCAAATGAATATTATCCTCCCTGACAAGGAATAACAATCTGCACACTTCAAAAGAAATCTAGATGAGGGAACCAAAAAAAGCTTCAGATTTGTGCATTCATAGAAAAGGAAGAAATCACACACACAAGTTGAAGGAGGAGCTCACATGGACCTGATGTTGAGGGCACGACATCGTCAAATGAATATTATCCTCCCTGACAAGGAATAACAATCTGCACACTTCAAAAGAAATCTAGATGAGGGAACCAAAAAAAGCTTCAGATTTATGCATTAATAGAAAAGGAAGAAATCACACACACAAGTTGATGGAGCAGCTCACATGGACCTGATTTTGAGGGCACGACATCCCCTGATGCTCTCACGAGAGGGCTTACTGGGTTCGAATAGAAGAGGAGGTGGCGTCCGCTGAACTTGCCACCAGTGACGGCACAGCTGCCCCTCTCGAGCGTGTGGGCCGCAACTAAGGAGGCGAGGCTGACACGGTGCGTCGGGCCGACTAGCACCTGCTGCAGTTGCTCCTGCTGCTTCTGCCAGCGAGCCTCCCTTCCACGGTCGACCCCGCCTCCTTGCTCCTACTGCTCCGGCCGGCGAGCCTCCCTTCCATGGCCGACCTGCCTCTTTGCTGCTGCTGCTCCGGACGGCGAGCCTCCCTCCGCGGCCGACCCTGCCCGTATTTGCCGCTGCATCAACCCCCGACGCTTTTCCCCGCCGGTGCCAGTCCTTGCGCCCAAACCTAACCTGTGCTCCACCAGCCTAAGCGACGGGTCGAGGACGGCGTCCTTCGCTGCCTCGTACCCGCCCATCAGCCATGGATCCATTGTAGCCGGTGGAGGCATTGGCGCAACGATGGGGAAGAGGGGGGAAGGCGGCGACGAGCACACATGCAAGGGAGAAGGAGGGGGCTAGGGTTTGTGGCTTCGTGTTGTGGCGGCCGCTTAGAGAGAGAGGGAGAGGAGGAAGGGAGGGTTGCGGCATGTGGGCGAGGGGATTGGACGACGGGCTTTCGCAAAGGAAAACAAAATAGGAGCAGCCGACGAGCGGGACCAGAAGAAGTGGCGGCCCACCCGTCATCGCACCAGCACAAGTGCGGGTTCACAATCAGGGTTCACATGCATCGGCCCATGCTCTCTGCAGCTCAAGCAGAATGCAATAACTTCCCACGAGCATGACGCACGACGCGGGCAGCCCGTGAGGAGCGCTGTGGCAGGAGCAGTTGACCGAGGAATTACCCCATACGCGGGACAGAGCAACCACCACAGCCGACGAGCGGGGCCAGAAGCAGAACTGGCCCACCCATCATAGGCAAAGCACGAGTGTGGGTGCAGAAACCGGGTGCATACGCGTTGCTAACCCCTTCGCAGCTCGCCCACAATGCACGATGCGGCCTTCGCGCCTCGAGCCACGCGATGCAGCGAGAATGGTTGACGCGAGAAAAGTTAACCCAGCCAATCGAAGACCTCCCCGAGCCCACCAGTCATCATGCGCCAGGAAGGAATCCCAGGTCAAAACGGTATGTAAAAATCAAACGGCTGGGACCACGCGTTAACCCGACGAGGCCAAATCGAAGGGTCAAAATGAAGCGAAATCGAGGGAGCGCTCGGAGGGAGGGTCGCCCAGCATCCTTATATGTTAAAATTAGTAGTTTCCTTGGTCATGCTGGTTTCATTTGTTTATTAAATACTTCTCTGAAATTTCTAGGACTCTTACAAATCTTTTACAAAAGGATGTTCCATTTTTTGGTTGATAATTGTATAGAAGCCTTTGAAATAGTTAAGAAGGCCTAAACTTCTGCACCTATTGTTCAACTACCTGACTAGAACCTTCTTGTTGAAATTATGTGTGATGCTAGTGATTATGTTGTTGGTGTTGTTCTAGGACAACGAGTTGATAAGAAATTAAATGTTATTCATTATGCTAGTGAAACTCTAGACAATGCCCAAAGAAATTATGCTACTACTGAAAAATAATTTTTAGAAATTGTGTTTTCTTGTCATACATTTAGATCTTATATTGTTGATTCCAAACTGATTGTTCACACTGATCATGCTGCTATTAAATACCTCATGGAAAAGAAAGATGCTAAACCTAGAGTCATTAGGTGGGTTCTCTTGCTACTAGAATTTGATTTACATATTACTGATAGGAAAGGAGCTGAGAACCACATAGCAGATAATTTGTCTAAGTTAGAAAATATTCTTGATGACCCACTACATATTGATGATAGCTTTCCTGATGAACAACTAGCTATCGTAAATGCTTCTTGTAGTACTCCATGGTATGCAGGCTATGCTAATTTTATTATTGCTAAATACATACCACCTAGTTTCACATACCAACAAAATAAAAAATTCTTTATGATTTAATACATTACTTTTGGGATGACCCACATCTTTATAAAGAAGGAGTAGATGGTATTATCAGGTGTTGTGTATCTGAGCATGAACAAGAACAAATCCTACCGAAATGTCACTCCAAAGCGTATGGAGGGCATCATGCGGGAGATAGAAATTCTCATAAGGTATTACAATCTGGTTTTTATTGGCCTACTCTCTTCAAGGATACCCGTAAGTTTTTTTTATCTTGTGATGAATGCCAGAGAATTGGTAATGTAGGTAAGCGTCAATAAATGCCTACGAATTAGTCACTTGCTATTGAACCATTTGATGTTTGGGGTTTTGATTATATGGGACCTTTTCCTTCCTCTAATGAGTATACACATATTTTGGTTGCTGTTGATTATGTTACTAAGTGGGTAGAAGCTATTCCAACTAGTAGTGCTGATCATAGAACTTTCATTAAAATGCTTAAAGTAGTCATTTTACCGAGGTTTGGAGTCCGTAGACATTTAATGACTGATGGTGGTTCACACTTTATTCATGGTGCTTTCCGTAAAATTGTTGCTAAATATGATGTTAACCATAGAATTGCATCACCCTATCATCCTCAATCTAGTGGTCAAGTGGAACTTAGCAATAGAGAAATAAAATTAATACTATAGAAAACCGTTAATAGGTCCCGAAAGAATTGGTCTAAGAAATTAGATGATGCACTTTGGGCCTACAGAACAACATATAAAAATCCTATGGATATGTCTCCCTAAAAAATGGTTTGGAAAATCTTGTCATTTGCCTCTTGAGTTATAACATAAAGCATATTGGGCAATTAAAGAACTCAACTATGTTTTCAAACTTGCCGGTGAAAAGAGGTTATTTGATATTAGCTCACTAGATGAATGGAGAACCCAAGCTTATGAAAATGCCAAATTATTTAAAGAAAAAGTTAAAAGATGGCATGACAAAAGAATTCAAAAGCAGGAATTCAAATTTGGAGAATATGTTCATTTTTACAACTCTGGATTTAGATTCTTTGCACAAAAACTTCTCTCTAAATGGGAGGGACCATATATCATCGAGGAGGTTTACCGCTCTAGAGCTATTAAAATAAATAATGCCGAAGATACTAACCCAAAGGGTGTCAATGGGCAAAGAATTAAACACTAAATCTCAGGTACACCTATTAATGCTGAAAGCAATATTATTCAGACCATAACACCAGAGGAACACATAAAGGAAACCTTCTAGAACACTCCAGAATACTATAAAGGAGGAGGTATGTGTTATGGTAAGTAAACGGACTCCGAAAAATCCCCAAAAATATTTACCGTTAGTTTTGGAATATTATGAAAATAAGGAAAATAAGAAACTAGCAAGGCACCCGAGGGCGGCCCAAGACATCAGGGCACACCCAGGTGGGTTGTGCCCACCTCGGGAACCTTCCCGACTCCATTTTCCTCCCGTTTGCTTGTTTCCCAATATAAAAAATCTTTATATACCCCTCGAACCTATTAACCACCGAATCACGGAGAAATCTTATGTTCTTCTTTCTTGCTATTTTTTGGCAGACCTAAAATATATTGTCTCAAGATACGGAAGAGGATTGCCCAGTTTCTTATCAACATTTGGATAAAAATATCTACAAGGACACCTATCCCTATATATGGTTTACCGATAAGGAAGATGAAGATGAACCAGTTCCCCCTCGTTTCAAGCAAGAAAGCAAGGAGGCATTATGCAAGAGGATGATAAAGCTTGAGTTGGAGAACGATGAGTTGAGGATAGATAATTTTACCCTACAATGCAAGATGAAGAAAAAGGATAAGCCTTCTACTACTTCACCACCACCATCATCATCTTCTCCAAATAAAAGGAACTTGAGTTCATTGTATAGGAACTCCCCTTGGCTTGTGCCAAGCTTGCGGGAGGTGCCCCAGTATCGTATCACCACCACTATCTTTCGTTTTATCCATTTTTAGTTCGGTCTTTAGTTATCCTAGGATTTAGTTGAATAAAAGTTGTTCGATCCTTTCTTATTGAGTGCTTGCATAGTGATCTATCTATGTAATCGTGTGCGAGATATATAATAAAGAGTAGTTTGAGTTCTGTTTCTTTACCCCTTTGTTCCAATAAAAAGAAAGGAAAATAAATGAAAAATATCATATGCTAATCTTATGGTAAGTAATGGCATCACATAAGGAAAATTATAAGTGGTAAAATTTATTGGAAATTGACAAACATAGCATTGGTCAATGATGCAACTCTTGAAAGAATTACGAAGGTAAGAGAAGATTCACATGCAAATACACTATCTTGAATGTCTTTTATGATTGTGAGCCCCCATTAAATATTTTGTGTCAAAATAGTTGAAGTTTGATAAGGAAGACAACATAATGATTTATGTTTGTTCCTATTCACATAGAAATTATATTGTCATAGATCCTTCAACATGTTGTGCTTCCTCAATATCTTTTCTAGCCAAAAACTCTGCACTAAGTATAGATACTACTTTTGCATCCAACAACCTTCAACCCAAATCTTATTTTGAGAGTCCACCATCCTACCTATGGATTGAGTAAGATCCTTCAAGTAAGTTGTCATTGGTGCAATAAGGAAATAAAAATTGCTTCTACATGTGTTGGCTCATTTAGTGTAAGAGAAAATTGAGCGTTGTACGAACTTGTGATGACAAAGTAATAAAAGCGATGGACTGCATAATAAAGGTAGATATCATAAGGGGCGATATAACATGACGTTCTTTTGCATTAATGGATTTGGCATACAAACAAATAAGCGCATGGCAACCTCTGCTTCCCTCTGCGAAGGGCTTATCTTTTACTTTCAGGCATTTACTTTAATGTAAGAGTCAAGCGTTTTCTTCCATATTCCTTTTTATTTTCTATTTTTGCAAGCATCATGTGGTGAGGAAAGATCTAGGCACATATATCCAGTTGGATATTGGGTGGCATGAGTTATTATCGTTGGCATCACCCTTGAGGTGAATTCATTGGGAGGCAAAACTATAAGCCCCTATCTTTCTATGTGTGCAGTTTAAAATTTTTGTTCATGAGTATGGTGTGAGTGTTAGCAATCATAGAAGAATAAATGATGTTGAGTATGTGGACTTGGCTAAAGGCTCTGGTACGTTACCCTTCCTGAAAAGATGATAAATTGTAGTTGCAAAGTTGACTGAGAACATAGTTTGTTTGTTTTCAATAGAGTTTATGTTTTATACTTCGATGTTGTGATGAATTGTTACATGTTCATGAGAAGTTTACGATAAAATTCATGTGGTAATAGTGTTATTTTAAAGTTCCTTGTTCTTATAATAATATGCATGATGCTTCTAAGTCTTTATTTCATTTTTATCGACACCTCTCTCTCTAAGCATGTGTGCATGTTTTTGGTTTTCGGTTTTTGCTTAAGGCCAAGGGAGGTCTAAGCTCAGGGGAGTTGATACATACATTTTGCATCATGTTTTCCTACTGTTATTTATAATGTTTTTATGCATAATAATGCTTTTGGCAGTAATTCTAATACATTTTCTCTCAGAATATGCAAGGTTTACATAGAGGGAGAATACCGGCAGCTGGAACTCTGGACCTGAAAAAGCTATGTCAGAGTTACCTATTCTGCACATCTACAAATGAGCTGAAAATTTATGGAGAATTATTTTGCAATATTTAAAAAATACTGGAGCAAATAACTACCGGAGCAGGCCCACCAGGTGGGAACAACCCACCTGGGCACGCCAGGCCCCCTAGGAGCGCCCTGATGGGTGGTGCCCTCCTCGGCCCACCTCTGGTGCCCATCTTCTGGTATATAGGTCATTTTGAGCTAGAAAAAAATTAGGAGGGGACTTTTGGGATGAAGCGCCACCGTCTCGAGGCGGAACATGGGCCGGGGGATCTTCAATCCTGGAGGGGGAAATCATCGCCATCGTCATCACCAAAAAATCTCCCATATTTGGGAGGGCCATCTCCTTCAACATATTCAAGAGCACCATCTCCTCTCAAACCCTAGTTCATCTCTTGTATTCAACATTTGTACCAGAACCTTATATTGGTACTTGTGGGTGACTAGTAGTGTTGATTACATCTTGTACTTGATCACTATATGGTTTATTTGGTGGAAGATTATATGTTAAGATCCATTATGCTATTTAATACCCCTCGCGAGGCTTGGTCCCTCGCAAGGGTATTGAGTTGTCGATGCCAAAGTTGGGCCATACCAGGTCGTCGATGGAGCCACGCCATGGTCCGTAGGCAGGCAAGTCTAGGTACCCCATTCCTAGAACACTGACTGTAGCCCCTGGGCCCAAGGCGTGCTCAGACTTGGCTTCAAAGCGAAGCCAAAGGGCAAGTGCGGAGCGCCGTGTGCCCAAACTGCCTACGGCCTTAGTCGTTGCGTGGCGATTGATGGGACGTGGGAATCTCCGCTTCTTCATGCTGCCTCGGCAACCATTTGACTTGACGAGTCCCTACTGCATGCAGGAAAAACCATCATGGCATGGGATCGTGGAGGCCGGGGGTTGGCCTTCCTCCAGGTATAAACGAGGGGGAGGGGCCGAGCCCCCTTGCTCATCTCCATCTTCTCGCTGCCCCTCCTACTTCTTCTCTATCTTGCCGTAGCTGTAGAGATCATGGCACAGACATGGAGGTTCTCCGTTGCCGAGAAAGGGAAGGTCCCCAAGGATGGGCCCGGTATGCGGCCGCCCAAGAGAGGTCGCAGTCGTCCCGGCAAGCATCCTGCGACCCCGGCGGTAGCTCCTCGGGGGTGTGAGCGCAATTCTCCGGGCGGCGGAGTCTCTTTTGGCAGCCGTGGCGATGCTTCTTCTCGTGGTGGGGGCCGCCGAGGACAGGGTAGCCCCCGCGATGAGAGGAGGCATTCCATGGTCGCCCAACATCCTCGGCCACGCTTCCCCTCGGCAGAAGTGCTCCTGGAGTTTGTCGTGTGGTCGGAGAGGCCCGCCAGTACCTGGCTCCAGCTTCCGTGCTTGTTCGCCAGCGAGCTTTCGGCCAAGGGGCTCAACGGCCTCTGGCTGGAGGCTGACGGCTGCTGCTGCAGGCCCTCATGGGCTGGGGTCGAGGTCACCGAGCAGGCAACAAGTCCTTGACCCGCGGTTGGCAGGCATTTTCCCGCGCATGAGGCCTAAGCGGAAGGTGCACCCTCCACTTGAAGTACGACCGCCTCGCGACCCTCTATCTGAGGGTGTTCAGGGTGGACGGCCGCCGCGTGGGGTACTACCGAGAAGACGGCAGCAGCGACAATGATCTTGGTCTTGACAACGACACGATGGCAACGAGGGTGAGCTTGCCCTTGGCGGCGGCCGCGCTTCCTTTAGCAGCGGTGGATCCTCTTCAGGCGAGAGCACCAGCAGCGGCGGCCACGACCAACCACGACGCCATCGAGCTTGCATCAGGGAAGGCAAGAAGTCGTCCCGTCACTGCGCTCCGATGAAGTAGGAGGAGGGCTCGGACATAGCCCGGGGCTGCCAGAGCCTGGCCTCAGGAGTTGTTGCGGTCGTGCGGGCCACTTCTGTTTAACCTTTCCTTTCTCCTCCATTTTGAAACACTAGGGTGTGTAATGAGCTGTGGCAGTTATGCAGTTATGCTATGCTTATTATCTTGATGTTATGTTGTGATATGTGTGTTCTGAGTAGGCGCGGTTAGGGTAACTTAGCTCGATATGCTTGCGACAGCTATCCACCTAACGAGGGCGCGTCCTTCGGTATCTTGCGGAGCCCCCCTTTCTAACGACTCGGGAGCCGTCGGCCTCCGGAGACGCTATAGAGTTGCTGCAGAGTTGTTAGGAATCTTGACGGGGCACCTCTTTCTTCCTTGCGCGAGCCCCCAAACATGGGTCAGCTGTGCCTCTGTGCACCATGTCGCACTGCCCAGGGGCACGGACAGAAGAGTATGTGCATGCCCATGAGCTCAATCGAGGGCGTCTCGTGAGGATTAAGAAGACCGAAGCACTGGGACAACGGGGTTTCGACGAGGTGTGTGCTTGCGTGAGGGTGAACCCAAACGCGCACACTTGCCTAGCCCCGATGTGTGGGACGAGCGAGGAGGAGCGACGGGCAACTACCGCTCTTCCCAGGCCAAGACTAAGAACGAGCGAAGCAAGACGAGAAAAATCCAACTTCAGCGAACAAAACGTGAAAACTCCAAATTCCATTAAGAAGTTGTGAACCAATTACAGAAAAGCAAGAAAAAGAGTAGCCGCATCTGGCACCTAGTCTAGTCTTCTCACTAGTGTGGTGCTAAGTGCTGCCACAAGGACGTGGGAGGGAGCCCCCATGAGGCTCGCGGGTGACACTCAGGAGACTCCGAAGCGTGTACAACCCCACTCATTATTACGTGAGAGTGTCACGAGCTGAGACCTTCACAGGAACGGGGCCGTGCTTCATGGGTAGAACTTCCGGAGGTGCTGAATGTTCCAGGCGTTCTGGATGGGGATCCCGTCCTGTGTCTCCAAGCGCGCGGCGCCAGGCCTGGAGACACGGGCGATCCTAAACGGGCCCTCCCACATGGGTGAGAGCTTGTGTAGCCCTTCCCCGGAGAGCACCCGCATTAAGACGAGATGACCCACCTTGAGCGTCCTGGGGCGGACGCCACAGCAGTGGTCCCGCCGCAGTGTGTGCCGGTACCTTGCCGCTCGGAGCAAAGCTTGACGGCGGCATTCCTCCCCCATCATAAGATCCATCCCTTGCGTGGCGTCCTGGTGTTCCTCGTCAAATGCCAAGACCCGTGTGGAGCGATGCTTGATCTCGTGAGGGAGAACCGCTTCAGCTCCATAGACGAGGAAGAACGGGGTCTCGCTCGTTGGCTTGGTTGCGGTGGTGCGAATGGACTACAACACGTGCTGGAGCTCATCGAGCCATCCCCTGCCGCAGGCATCAAGCTTCTTCTTGAATGTCCTTGCCTTGTGGCCTCTTAGGACCTCTTCATTGGCGCATTCGGCCTAGCCATTGCTCCTGGCATGTGCCACCAAAGTGTAGAATATTTGCGTTCCAAAGTTAGCACAGTATGTTTTGAAAAGGTTTCAGGTGAACAACAAGCCATTGTTGGTGATGATCCGATTAGGAACCCCGAACCGGCTCACGAGGCCTTGATGAACTTGACGGCCAATCCGGCCAAGATGGTGCGGACGGCTTCTACCTCCGCCAACTTGGTGAACTTGTCGATGGCGACGTAGAGGTAGCGGTAGCCCCCCAGGCACTCGAAGGAATGGCCCCAAGATGTCCAGCCCCAGATCGCGAAGAACCATGTGAGAGGGATGTCTGGAGGCCCTGAGCGGGCTGATGGATCTTCCTGGCATGGAATTGGCAGGCTTCATAGGATCTCACCACCGCGGTGCCATCATTGAGTGCCATGGGCCAGTAGAACCCACTGTGGAACGCCTTACCCACTGTGGTGCCATGTATGTCGGCCAGCAGCTCGCACCCCTGCTCCCTGGAGATGCATCATAGAGAAACATCGTTGGGCCGCTTACGGTATAGCTCACCGCCCTCGATGCAGTATGTGATGGCCTGGTGAGCCACGCGCTCGGCAGCTTCCTCCTTCTCCGGCAGGGTCCCCTGAAGCAAGTACACCTTGAACTAGTTGGTCCAGCACCCCTCCTGAGCCTCGAGCGCGAGGAGCAGATCAGCCCCCGAGGTGCTGCTGATTCCGTAGCGAGGGGGGCTGCTAATGGCTTGAAGAGTCGTTCCTCGAAGACGCCTGGCTCCTGAGGCAGTTGTCGAGACACCTTCTTGGCCTCCTGGTTTGTGCATCGTGCCACATGCTGCAATTCCAAGCCCAAGAATTGTTTTTCCATTTTATGTACCTTCTCCAGGTATGCTTCCATGTGCTCGTCCTTCGATGTGTACTCTTTGTTGTAGAAGTTGACGAGGAGTTGGGAGTCGCCCATGATAGTAAGACGCTTCACCCCTAACTCCACTACAGCTCTAAGGCCGGCAATTAGGCCTTCATATTATGTGATGTTGTTGGAGACCTTTTCGCCTTGCTGGAAGCAGAGTTGTACAACTTAGTAGATCTTGTCCTTAGTGGGTGAAATGAGCACTGCTCCAGCCCCCGCGCCTTGGCGCGCGAACGCGCCATCGAAGTACATGGTCCATCCATCTGGCGCATCATCTCCGGGCAGGAGAGAATGGTCCTCGCATACTTTGCGGTAGGGGCGTCGGTCCCTCTGCCATGAAATCTTCGAGGGTTGCGCCCTTAATGACCCTGGTGGTGCTGAACTCCAGCTGGAACGCCTGCAGCTTGATGGTCCACTCTGCGACCCTTCCCGTGACTTTGGGGCTCCGGAGTACCCTCTCCAGTGCATAAGCTAAGACGACCTTGATTGTGTGGCCTTGGAAGTAGTAGCGCAACTTCCAGGAGGCGACGAGGAGCGCGAGAAATAGCTTTTGCAGCATGGGGTAGCGTGCCCGTGCCTCACGTAGCACCGTGCTGACGAAGTAGAATGGGTGCTCCACAAGGGAGGAGGCATTGGTGAGGTCTTGTACCCCTTGAGTCTACTGGCCTTCAGGGGTCTTGCCATTTGTCGTGCCAGCCGGCCTCATGAGCATCGTCCTCAGGAGCCCCGCTTCCTGGGAGGTCGGCCGGGGTCTAAGGAGCTATGTAGACTGGCGGGGAAGCCGAGGCCTCAGGAGCGCCATCCTAGGACTGCAGCACTCCATTTGGTGATGAGGCGACCCGCTATGGGCCCTTGGTCAGGCGCTTTTCCCTTAGCGCCACTAACACTGAGGCGTGGCCGCCAAGTAAAACACCAGATGCTCGAGGGGACGCGATGCTACCATCACCGGTGGGCTGGTGAGGTATCTCTTGAGGTCTTGGAAAGACGCGTCAGCTTCAGGGGTCCACTCAAACGGTCCCTTCCTTTTCATCCGCTTGAAGAACAGGAGGGCACGCTCCCCCAACTTGGAAATGAAGCACCCCAGCGAGGTCACACACCCTGCCATCTTCTGCATCTCCTTGAGTGTTTGTGGCGGGCTCATCTTTTTTATGGCCTTGACTTTCTCCGGGTTGGCCTTGATCCCCCTGCGTGACACCAGGAAATCCAGCAGCTTGCCACAGGGGACGCCAAATACACATTTCTACGGGTTAAGCCATAGGTCCACCTTGCGCAGACTGGCAAAAGTTTCTTCCAAGTCCCTGATGACGGTCCTTGCCTCCCAATACTTCACCACTATGTCGTCGACGTAAGCCTCGGTGTTCCTCCCAAGCTGCTGGCCCAGAGCGATATGCATTAGCCGCTGAAAGGTTGCACCAGCATTACACAGCCCAAAAGGCATGCAGGTGTAGTAGTACACCCCGCATGGGGTTAGGAAAGCCATCTTCTCCACATCTTGCACATCCATCTTAATTTGGTGATAGCCCGAGAAGGCGTCCAAAAAACATAGTAGGTTGCACTCGGCGGTGGAGTCGACGATCTGATCGATGCGTGGGAGTGGGAAGGGCTCTTGAGAGGAAGCATTGTTGGGTTGGTGAAATCTACGCACATGCGCTCTTTCACGCCCTTCTTGGAGACAATAACCGGATTCTCCAGCCACTTACCGCACCTCCTGAATGACACCAGCATCCTGCAGCTTGCGAGTCTCTTGGACGATGAACGTCTGCTTCTCCATGGACTGTCGTCGTGCCTTCTACTTCACTGGGCACACGTTAGGGCACACCCTTAGGTGATGTTCGATTATTCCCCTCGGCATCCCAACCAGGTCCTTGGGCTCCCAAGCAAACACTTCCTTGTTGGCGCGTAAGAAGCTGACCAGCACCTTTTCTTGATCCGGAGGGAGGCCGGCACCTATGGTGAAGGTTGCATCTGATGCTTCGTCTTCATCAACTGGTACTTGCTTCGTCTCCGCAAGATCTTGGGAGAACAACTGTTTCTTCTTTGCTGGTGCAGCCCAGGGGGCTCTAGGGCTTGTTCCTCACTTGACTGTGTGGCCGCCGCGGACCTGAAGGCAAGCTTGAGGGCCAATAGCGCATCCTTGGTGTCCCCTGCCACTGTGAGGACGCCACTGCTTGCCGGCATCTTCATGAGATTGTAGGCTGGATGAGTTGCTGCCATGAACTTGGCCAGGGCTGGATAGCCGAGAATGACGTTGTACAGGAGGCTGATTCAGGTGATGTCGAAGTCAATAAGCTCGGTGTGGTAGTTGTCGCGGGTGCCGAAGGTGACGGGAAGGCGGATCTGCCCTAGGGGGCAGGTCGAGCCATTGACGACTGCAAAGAAAGGTTTGGTGGGGGCGGAGCCAGACATGGGGCACATGAAGCAAGCCAAATGCTTCCACAGGGAGCACATTGAGGCCGTCTCCATCGTTGATGAGGGTCTTGGTGACCCCCATGTTGTAGATTGTGGGGGTGCGGAGCATCGGGAGCACGTCTGCACCTGTGGTGCTAGCGGGGTGATCCCCTGGGTCAAAGGTGAGGTTGGCTTTGGGCGCCACCCAGCCCGGGAGAGCCCCCTGCGGCACACGGGCGGCACCCACTTGGCAGAAGAACTGCTTGACGTGGCGATCCGAGGGGGGCATGTGCAAACCACCAAGGAGGGCTGTGATGGCGTGGGGTGCCGGCGCCGCGACGAGCGCGACGAAGAGGCCATGCAGCTCCTCCCAGGAGGCCACCTAGGACCCTGGAAAATTGAGCAGCCAGGCATGCGGCGCGCCCGCCAGTGCCATGGGGAGCCAGTTGGCCATGACCTTGTCGTCGCCGCCGGCTGCCCAAACTACCTCCTCGTGTTCTTGGAGGAAGCCTGTCGGATCTGCCGCGCTGTCGTAGCAGGACGGCAACTCCGGCCTGATCTTGGGTGGCCATTGCACCTACCGTAGGGTGGGGACGAAAGCTCGGAGACCCTCGACTCCTCTGAAGGCACGCGTTGATCCGGTCGATGGAGGAGCGTCCGCCATGAGAGCCGACAACGGAGCACAGCGGGCAGAGCGGCGGATCTTAGACGCACCCCTACCTGGCGCGACAAATGTCGGATTTCGGGTTCCACAAATCCTTGAGAGGTTCGAACTCTGGGGTGCGTGTGAAGAACTCAACCTCCCTAATCTGCCTACTCGCCAATCTCACAGCCTAGCTCGTCGAACTCAAAGGAAAGGGGACACATCACTTTACCTAGGTTCAGGACAGCTTGCGGTGTAAAACCCTACTCCTGCTTTGTGGTGGATTGGCCTCGAGGGGCTGAGGATGGACTAGTACAGTGGATAACCGCCTCAGAAGGTGTGCTCTTGAGCTCAAGTGAGCTGGTGAGCTGGTGAGGGTGGAACGGATCTGATCACATTGCATGGTGGTGGCTAGGTCCTATTTATAGTGGCCTTGGTCCTCTTCCCAAATGAAGGCGGGAAGGGATCCCACAACGGCAAAATTCGAAGGGACACAACTAGTACATCTTATCCTGATGAGTCTTCGCCTACAAAAGCCCCTGGTCATGACACCGTGGCCGGCTCAGTGATGACCTCTGTCCTGCCATCCTGGCGGTCTTTGTCTGGTTGCACGGGAATGGAAACCTTAGGCTGATTCCTCGGGCCTCCGTGCCTGCGCTTGCCTCCTTAGTACCAAAGAGGAAACTTGTACACTACGCTCACTGGCGCCCGCCTGGACTTGGTCATCATGGCTCACGTCACCCGAACCTCGCGAGGTGAGGCTTGCATGGGAATCTTTGCTCCTCGGGAGCCAGCCTAAGGAGGCTACTCCTTTTGGAGGTCTTGGTGTCGCCCGCCTCGCGAGGCTTGGCCCCTCGCGAGGGTCTTGAGTGGTAGATGCCGAAGTTGGGTCATACTAGGCCGTCGATGGAGCCACGTCGTGGGTCACAGGCAGGCAAATCTGGGTACCCCCTTTCCCCGAACACCGATAGTCAATAGTTACTTTTGTTCTTGAGGTCACAGGAGAAATCATGTTGCAAGTAATCATGTGAACTTGATATGTGTTCGATATTTTGATGATATGTATGGTGTGATTCCCTTAGTGGTGTCATGTGAACGTCAACTACATGGCACTTCACCATATTTGGGCCTAAGGGAATGCACTGTGGAGTAGTTATTAGATGATGGGTTGCTAGTGTGATAGAATCATAAACCCTAGTTTATGCGCTACTTCATTGGGGACTGATTTGGATCCAATACTTTAATGCTATTGTTAGATTTTATCTTAATATTTTTCTTGTAGTTGCGGATGCTTGAGAGGGGGTGAATCATAAGTAGGAGGTTTGTTCAAGAAATAAAAATCCTATGCACCGGTCCCCCGACATATAAAATTATCAATGTAGCGAACACAAATATAACCAACATGATGAAAGTGACTAGATGAAATTCCCGTGTACCCTCAGGAATGCTTTGCTGATCATAAGAGACCATTTTGGCCTTTCCTTTGCCACAAAAGGATTGGGATACCTTGCTACACATTATTTACCGTTACCGTTACTTGCTCGTTACAAATTATCTTGCTATCAAACTACTTGTTACCGACTATTTCAGTGCCTGCAGAAAATAGCTTGCTGAAATCCACTTGTCATTTCCTTCTGCTCCTCGTTGGGTTCGGCACTCTTACTTATCGAAAGGACTACGATTGATCACCTACACTTGTGGGTCATCAGAGCCGTTAGCTACACCCGAAAATGAGCTGGTCGAAAGGTACTTGCAGCGTTTTGAATGTTTTGGCGGACAGGACGTTGAGACCGGCACCGCCATCGATGAGGGTCTTGGTGAGACAGACGTTGCTAATGTTCATTGTGCATAACATGAGGAGCATGCCTATGGCGGCCGTAGACCTGGGGTGATCCTGGGACTCGAAAGTGATGGTGCACTCAGGTCGTGTGCGGGGCCGTGGGGCATTGGGTTGGTGCCGTGCAGCATTCGCCCCGCGGAAGAAATGCTTGGAGTGGCGACCAGAAGCAAGCGCCTGGGACCCGCCGTGGATAGATGCGACCACGTAGGGCCCTGGGAGCGCGAAGCGCATGGCGAACCAATCTTGGAGCTTGCTCCAAGAGGATATTGAGTACTAAGGGAGGCTGAGGATCCAAGAATGCACAAGGGCCAGGGGAAGAGACTTCGCCATGGCCTTGCTGTCGCCGCCCGCTGCCAAGATGACCTGGGCGTAGAGTCGGAGAAACTCCTCGGGATCAGCAGCACCGTCATAGCACGGGGGCAGCACCGGCCTGAATCTCGCAAGCCAATTAACCTGATGCATGATGGGGGTGAAGGCCGGGCAGCCTGTGGAGTTCGAGAGGACGACAGGGCATGGTGGTTAGCTTTGTGTGCGGTGGAGCAGCGTCGGGCGCCTTGCCTTGCGGGCACTGCCTGGGAAGCCTGAATGCGACCGGCGTCAGCCATGAGGGCAGTGGAGAAGAACAGAGAGGGACGAAGGAACTCCAGCACACCCCTACCTGGCAAGCCAAATGTCAGAATCAGGGCTTCGGGGACCCAAAGAAAGGCTGGAACTCTGGGGCGTGCGCGGAGAACTCCACCAAGCTATAGCCCACCGCTCACTATCTCACGGCGAAGCTCCGGCATGCCTGTGCGAGAGGAGAGAAGACACAACACTGTGATTTACCCAGCTTTGGGCCACCTTGCGGTGTAAAGCCCTACTCCTGCTTTTGGTGGATTGCGTCACAAGGGAGGATGAGCATGAACGAGTACAAGGATGAACTGACTTGCGAGGGCTCAGGAGTCGACCTTTCAACCCCTCTATACGATGGAGACTATCCTATATTTATACTAGCCATGGTCCTCTTCCACTGAAGACTCTAGATTGGAAGGGATGACACAACGACAAATTTTGAGAGGGGACAGGAGTCCAACTTATCCTGACAAAAGGTGGTCTTCGCCTGCAAAAGCTTCAGTCCATGACGCATATGTGGGCACGACGATAACCTCCATCCTGGCGAGCCCGTTGTCGTGGTCTTCTAGCACCGGAATGGCAACCTTTGGAGATTCCCTCAGGAACCCGTGTGTTGTCCTTGCTCCCTTAGCACCAAAGAGGAAGACGTCCTCACCTACACCCGCTAGCGCCCTTCTGGCTCCGCTCGTCATGGCTCGCGTCACCAATGTGCATCACCATGCGGGTTGGCAGGCCTAGAGATGTCCGCCCCATGAGGGGCCTCGGGTGATCGCCCCGCGGGAGGCCCTCAAGAGACCTTGATGACACTCACCTCACGAGGTATAGATCCTCGCGAGAGTCTTGCTTGTTAACTCCTGATGCTGATCCACGCAGGGCCTTTTGATGACGCCATGCAATGGGCCGCAGGCAGACGTGCCTGGGTACCCTGTCGTTCTGGGAATGGGGGTCCCCAGACTTGCCTGCCTGCGGCCTGCGGCGTGGCTCAAAGGGGGCCCAGCACGGCCCATCTTCATCAACACAAGCTCAAGACCCTCGCGAGGGGCCAAGCCTCGCGGGGCGGACGACAAGGAGCTTCCTCAGGCACGGCCTCGTCAGGCTGGCTCACAAGGAGGCGGAGAGTTCAAGGCGGGGTACTTCGCGAGGTGCCCATGACTCAAGCCATGACGACCAAGGGCGCCAGCCGGGCGCCAGCCGGGCGCCAGTCCGCGCAGTGTCCTTCTTTCCTCTTTGGTGCAAGGGGAGCAAGCGCAGGCGAGAGCATCAAGCAAAGGCATCCGTTTCGGTGCAACAAGACCAAGACCAGTCCAACGGCAGGATGGAGGTCACCGTGGAGCCCAAGTCGGCGTCACCACCAAAGCCTTTGACAGGCGAGGACCAACTTTAGTCAGGATAAGTGTACTAGATGTTCCCCTTCAAAATGGCCAATTGTTGGCGCCCTTCCCGCTCAATATTTTGGAAGAGGCCCAGGGGCTTTGCCTATAAATAGGACTAGCCACCCGCAGGGTAGAGGCATCTAGAGAGGAATCTGGAGATAAGATAGGCATCTAGAATCAACCCCTCCAAAGGGACAACGCCACCACAAGAACAGACCCTCGCGAGGCTATTCTTCCTTGTATTGTTCATCATCAGCCCAAGAGGCAATCCACCACACCACACACTAGAGTAGGGTATTACACCACAATGGTGGCCTGAACCAGTATAAACCATGTGTCCCTTGTGTTGTTCTTCTCGTAGTTTAGATCCTAGCGATTCGGTGAGGAACAGGTAGGTAGAAGGCGAAAGCTCCGCACGCACCCCAGTGTTCGAACCTCAAGGGTCTGTCGGAACCCTAAATCTGACATTTGGCGCGCCAGGTAGGGCTGCTCCGGAATTCGTCTTCCGTCGCCCTGTTCTTTTCCGACCGTCGACGCACGCCGGGTTCGCGCTGAGCGCCGACCCGCCCTCGCTTCCCGCGTCGCCCAGACGGCTCCCGTCGGCGGGCGCCCCCGTCGTTCCCCATCACCTGCCGTCAACGCCGCCACCGGCCCGGCAGGGAACGAGCAGCAAGCTTCGTCCCAGCACCCGTCCATGAGGCGAGACGGCCGCACCGCTACGCCCTCGCTCAACCCCACTGGTTCTTCGTCCCGCGCGCCGCGGGCGGCCATGGAGGCTCGATCTGCGCTCTTCGTGGCAAACGAGCTCCTACACTACCGCCCCGTCGGTGACGTCTACGAAGAATGGCTCGACCGAGTTGCCGAACTCATCCGCGCCGCTGGGGGTTCCCCCGCGCCATCTTTCTCGCTGCACCGTGCCCCGCCATGCGCGGGCAATGAAGCTCCTGGGGCGCCTCAGCCGCCTCCCCAAGAAGGCACCCTGGCTCCAAGGCGCGCGGCCCCTGGGCGGAACCTGCCCCGTCAGGAACCAGCGCGGCAGGAGCAGAGCTGCCATGAGGTCCCTCGCCCTCGAGAAGCTGCCCGGGCGCTCCCTGCTCCGGCTCGTCCCGACCATGCTCCTGCTCCAGCACGTCAAGACCCCGCGCTGCACCCAGTTGCGGCGCACGGCGACCCGCAAGACCGAGCCCTTCATCCTCCAAGGCCTCATGTGGCCACAGCGGGCTGCCGCGCCTTCACCACCGAGCTACGCACAGTCGCGTGGCCCGGCAAGTTCAAGCCAGACCTGCCTCCTCGCTACGACGGCACGACAGACCCTGCAGAGTTCCTCCAGCTCTACGAGCTGCGCATCGAGGCTACCAACGGAGACGAGAAGGTCATGGCGAACTGGTTTCCCATGGCTCTCAAGGATGGGGCCCGCACTTGGCTTCTGAACCTGGCCCCAGGCACGATCTCCTCCTGGGACGAGATGCGCACCCGCTTCATCGCCAACTTCCAGGGTACTCGCGACCGGCCACCCGCCGTAAGCGACATGCGCCGCATCAAGCAGCAACCAGGGGAAACCCTGCAGAAGTACATCCAGGGCTTCAACAACGCGCGCCTCAATATTCCCAAGGTGACCGAGGAGGCCATCATCTCAGCCTTCTCTGACGGCGTGCGTGACGTCAAAATGAAGGAGGAGCTCGCAATGCATGAAGATCTGTGCACTTCCTTGGAGCTGTTCAACCTGGCGACCAAGTGCGCCAGGGCTGAGGAAGGGCGTCTCTCCCTCCTCGAGTTGCCTGCCGCAGACCCTGAAGAGAAGAAGCCCAAGGCCAAGGACGTGAAGCGCAAAGGGGCTATTGTGCTCGCTGCAGAACCAGACACCAAGCGGGGCAGAGATCAGCCCGAATCCTCCAAGGGCAGTCGGTACTGCGTGTACCATGACCTCCACACCCATAACACCAATGAATGCCAAGAACTCTGGGCCGTGCGTGAAGGACGAACTGGTCGGCGTCCCGACCGCAGCGACCGGGGCTACGAACGAGGAGGAGGAAGGAACGCAGGGCACTGGGATGACCGCGACCCACATCAAGGGTGGCGCGACCAACCTCGCGAGGATCGCTGGCAGGACCCGCCTCGCGAGGAAGGCTGGAGAGATCAGCCTTGCGAGGATCGCTCGCAAGGTAACGCAGGCCTCCCTCCGCTACCGCCGTAGCCAAGGAGAAATGAGGACCGTCATCAGGACGAGGGGGCTGGGGGCTTCCAGGAACCACGTGCGATCACCTGCATCCTAGGCAGAGCTCAAGCCCCAGCCTCTCAGCGCATCTTCAAGCAATTCGCCCGAGAAGTGAATGCAGTCCTCCCCAAGCTCGAGGCCACGCGCCCTCTCAGGTGGTCGGCGTGTGCCATCACATTCAGCTCAGCGGATCAGCTCAAGTGCGCGGCCACAGCTGGAGTCCTCCCAATGCTTTGTTCCCCAATCATCAGCAACGTGCTAGTCACCAGGACCCTCATTGATGGCGGAGCAGGACTCAACGTCCTGTCCGTGGAAACATTCAACAATCTCCAAGTACCCTACAGTCAGCTTCAGCCAACCAAGCCTTTCTCCGGAGTCACCGACGGCTCCACGTTCCCGATTGGGCAGGTCCGCCTCCCTGTCACCTTCGGGGCACGCGACAACTACCGCACCGAGCTCATCGACTTCGACGTCGCCCACATTCGCCTGCCGTACAATGCCATCCTTGGGTACACAGCGCTGGCCAAGTTCATGGCCGTAACCCAGCACGGCTACAACGTCCTCAAGATGCCAGGAAGCGGCGGAGTCATCACGGTGCCCTGCGAAGAGAGAGACGCAGTTTGCTCCCTAGAGAGAGCCTTTCAGGCCGCATCACTGGAAGACCCGGATCGCGGAAGCAGGAGGCTTCCCAAGGACGCCCCCAAGAAGAAGAAGACATCGGCCGGCCTGGCCCCTCAGGAGGCAGTTCCCTCAGGACCCACGCCTGCTCAGGGGGAACCTCCTTCCATCACATAGGGAAGCGCGCCCGACGCCCTCCTTAGGCAGGGCTCGGGGGCTCTCCCTTGGAGGGCCGTCGACCTTGCCAAGGTCACGAGGGAGGCGCTTGGGCACCACGTGGAGGCGTGTTTCGAAGCACGTTTCCATCAAGGAGCAAGGCAAGGAGGGCCAAACCCTCAGGAGTTCGTCAGCAAGGCCATTCAGGAGCTACAGGAGTCAAGGGTCATGAGAGGCAGTCGCCGCTTACCTGCTCTGGCCCCCCATCTAGGCGAGGATGGTGGGCTGCGCGTCTGCATCAACATACCAGGGCTCAACCAAGCCGCGTCTCAGGAGCGCCTCTGGCCTTCGCGAGTGGGACGCTGCGAGGGTCCACCTCACAGCTACGTTCGCATGCCTCACGGCTCGCCGAACACAGCTGCTGCGTACCAACGCATCATGAGGGCTATCCTGGAGGCTCAAGAGGTCAGGCGTTCTGCAGCCCTAGTGGAGATGGAGACGGTCCGCGAGGAGCCACCAGTGCCTCCGGAGCCTCCCGAGACCCCAGGGCCTGGGGGCTCGTGAGGATTTGCTCCCGCAGCCCACCGAGTCTACTGCATCAACACCCCTTCGTCTTCAGTGTCATCAGGTGACATCTTTCTAGTTTCATTTCCAGCTGGGAGCGCCCTCAGGGCTGCATTATTCCCAGGCCGCGTGGGTCCATCCCTGTGGCGTGTATCTCTTTTATTTCATGTTCTTAGCTCACTCTGCTGGGGGCGCCCCTCGGGCTGCATTATCCCCAAGCCGCTCGGGTCAGACCCAGTGGCATGTACCCCTCTTGCATTTATCTGAGGGCCATGTTTTCGACCCGTCATGCTTGTTGTTTGGTGCCTGTTCATGGTACCTTTTTTCTTCCTGGATGTTGCAAGCTTGCGCCTTAAAGGGGGTGCCTGAGCATCGCGACTCAGGGCTCCTACCGGCTCTCCAGCCCTCACCCTTTGGTCTGCCCATGGCATCACGCCCCGGCATACCAGCGATGGCTGAGACCAACCCGAGAGCCGGGACCCGAGTACGTAGAGTTTCGACATCTAACCCAACTTGCGCGTTAAAGGGGGGGTGCCTGAGCATCGCGACTCAGGGCTCCTACCGGCTCTCCGGCCCTCACCCTCTGGTCTTCCCACGGCATCGTGCCCCGGCATACCAGCGACGGCTGAGACCAGCCCGAGAGCCGGGACCCAAGGACGTAGAGTTTTGACATCTAACCCAGCTTGCGCGTTAAAGGGGGGGGGGTGCCTGAGCATCGCGACTCAGGGCTCCTACCGGCTCTCCAGCCCTCACCCTCTGGTCTGCCCACGGCATCGCGCCCCGGCATACCAGCGACGGCTGAGACCAGCCCGAGAGCTGGGACCCGAGGACATAGAGCATCGGCATCTAGCCAAATTTGCAGGAACACACTTCAAGATAAGGCCCAACGCTGGGCGCAACCCGCCTTGGGGTGGGGCCCCATGAGTCCCGAGCTGGATCACGGGTGAACCAGCACACCTCGCCAGGCCTTTTGTGCCTCGCCGCCTCTCCAAGGCAACTAACGGCTAACCGTCGTTTGTTGCGACGAACTCCCGTTTCTTCTGTGATGAGCCTGTAGGGTTCCCCCAGGAGCATCGTCATGCGAGGCCCTCACAGTGTCTTCTTCACCCTCGTCCACCCAAACCGCTTGCATGTTAAAGGGGGGGTGCCTGAGCATCGCGACTCAGGGCTCCTACTGGTTCTCCAACCCTCACACTTTGGCCATGTCCATGGCATCGCGACCTGGTGAAAGTGCTAGTTATCGACTAGAGGGGGGGGTGAATAGGCGATTTTTATGGAAGTCTTCAAAACATGGAAGTTCCGAAGACAAACAATAGAAACAACCTAATTGATATGCAGCGGAAGATAAACTACAACAAGCAAGCCATAATCAAGTATGCAATAGCATTAACGTTCGAAGATTAATAGCAGCTAGGTAGTCGGATCAGGATGGAAGATAGTATGAAGCCAATCAACAATAGTAGTCAAGCAATGAAGTCAATCAGATAAGACGATAAGCAATGACTTCACGAAGACAAACTCAAAGTAAAGGAGGGAAGAGATAGAACCAGTTGCTTGTTGAAGACACAGGATTTGTTGGACCAGCTCGAGTTGCTGTGACAACTGTACGTCTGGTTAGGGAGGCTGAGATTCAACTCAGAAGACCGTGTCTTCACCTTATTCCCCTTGAGCTAAGGACACTTAGTCCTTGCCCAATCACTCTGGTAAGTCTTCAAGGTAGACTTCCAAACCTTCACAGACTTCGTTCACCCGACAATCCACAATGACTCTTGGATGCTCAGAACGCGACGCCTAACCGGCTGGAGGATACACAGTCCTCAAGTGTAATAAGTCTTCAGGTCACACAGACAGAAAGACTTCAGTGATGCCTAACACTCTTTGGCTCTGGGTGTTTGGGCTTTGTCCTCGCAAGGATTTCTCTCTCTCAAATGCTTCGAGGTGGGTTGCTCTCAAACGACAAAAGCCGTATATTAACTCTGAGCAGCCACCAATTTATGGTTTAGGGGGTGGGCTATTTATAGCCACTAGGCAACTCGACTTGATTTGTCCGAAATGACCCTGGGTCACTAAGGAACTAACACGTGTTCCAACAGTCAGATTTCAAACACACACGGCAACTTTACTTGGGCTACAAGCAAAGCTGACTCATCCAACTCTGGATAAGATTTGCTCTCATTGTCTTCTCTCAAAGACATAGGATTTGGGTTGAGCATCACTTCAGTCACTCTGACTTAGTTCACTTGGACCCCACTTAACAGTATGGTGGTTCCTATGACTCAACAAAGAAGAAAAGGAAACAACGAAACCACACAATCTTCGTGCTCCATAGTCTTCAGGCAATGTCTTCTCATGTCATAGTCTTCAATATGAATATCTTCTCATACCACCATTGTCGTCAATGTCTTCATACATTTTTAGGGGTCATCTCCGGTAGGTAAACTGAATCAATGAGGGACACTACCTGCGTTATCCCGCAATTCTCACAAACGCATTAGTCCCTAAGCCAACTTTGTCGTCAATACTCCAAAACCAACTAGGGGTGACACGAGATGCACTTACAATCTCCCCCTTTTTGGTGATTGATGACAAACTGGTTGAAGTTTTCAACGGGGATAAAGTATGTGAAATTGTAAAGGATAGGAATTTGTCTTCATAAGTAGCAAGGGCTCCCCCTGAAGATGTGCATATAAATAATTTTGCTTTTGGAATGCAAATGCACATGGCAGGTTGTACTTGTGGAGATCCACTTCAACTTATGAAGATAATTCATCATGCATGAAATGATATAGCATATAGGATGACATGCATAATGAAAAATGGACGTATGCAGGATGATTTAAGTGCGGAAGTTATCATCGCACGTGGAAATGCAAATAAGTAGCAGACGACCATCAAGTTTAAGTGTTACAACTCAGAGAACCAAATGTTTCAAAATGCAAGATTTGTAAGCACGAGGCAAAATATAACGCAACCACCCATTTGAACCCGCTTGAAGACTATCAACTCATACGCTTCTCCCCCTTTTGTCAGTAATGACCAAAAAGGTTTGAAGACATAGAGCATCTACTCGTCTTCTTGATGAGTAGGTGAAGCAGCAGGGTTGTCGTCGTTGGGTGGCGGTGCAGATGAACTTGGTGCAGTGTCGATGCGCGCAGTAGTAGTAGGAGGTGGTGCAGTAGCATCATCTTCATCATTGATCACTCTGGCATTTACTGTTGCCGCGGAGGAAGAATATTCAGAGTCTTCAAGAGATGGAGTTCTTCGTAAGACAACATTCCGTGGAGGAGTGGAGTCAAACTGAAATCTTTCATTGAAGCCATCATCTTGAAGATCTGCTTCAGCACTAAGCAGGGTCAAACTCTTCCATGATCACCGGCAAGTTTCATGAGCAACAAAGGCATTCTTGGTGGCAAGGTTGTGAATGCGATTGACATCCACCAAGAGGCTTTGCATCTGTCTCTTGAGCCAAAAGTGATGTTTATCCTGTTTCTGATGAAGGGCCACAAGAAGTTCTCGATCATTGAGAACGCGAGAATGCTTTCGAGGCCTTTGGGCAATGGTGCTTTCAGTGGCTTCAGTAGGTGCTCGATGAGGCAGACGAGTATTTCCAACCAATGGATAGATTCGTGTAGCTGCTTGAACACCTTCAATGGGTTGAGTGAAGCTTTGGTGCTCGGCATTCTGAAGACAAAGAGGCTTCTTGGCAGGGTCAGGATATATAGCTTCAACTAACATATCAACCTCAGGTAGAAAAATCACATGATTGCGAGCAGAAGGTTGATAGTTGACAGTAGAGTTTCGCTTTATGAGGCGCATGACCCATGGAGCATAAAACTTCAGACCAAAGAGATCAGAGCTAGAGGCAGCAAGTTGTCTGATGAAGAAATCTTGTGCATTGAAGCTGATGCCATTGAAAATGTAGAAGACCAAAGTCTTCATAGCTCCTTCAAGCTTTGCCGCTGATGAATGTCCTTTGATAGGCCATAGAGTCCGCCTGATGATGTGATATATGGTGCGTGGCAGATACTCAAGGTCTTCAACAAAGAACTCTGTTGGATATTCAGCATCACGGGGCAAAGGCTTCATCATGCTCAGCATCTGACTCATATTGGGTTCAGGCCTATGAAAGATGCTTTCCAGGGCATTGCGATGATGTTGACAGCCAGGTTCATAGAGTTCTCCGGGAGTGGACAGGCCTGTAAGCTCGATGATATCCATAGCTTTGTCTTCATGATGAATGTATCCGGTCATCCACTCGAGAACCCAAGTCTTTGTATCTCTGTTGTAGCCGCAAATGTGCAGTGTGGCATAAAATTGAAGCAATAGTTCTTCATTCCAGTGTTCTTTATCTGTGACAAAACTGAGCAGCCCAGCATCACGAAAGCAGTCAAGTGCTTCTTCTAAGCAGGGGAGTCCAGTAATGGCTTCAGTGTCGAGGCGCATATGAGGGAAGATGCGCCCTTGATCATACAGAACATAGGAGTAATAGCTTCGCTACGGATGGCTCCAGAACTGATCTGATGATATTCTTGGCTTCGTGTAGGGGTTCTTTGAGCTGTCAAAGAATGTGTTGTGGCTCTTGAAGCCATTTGCATTGAAAGACCCGACAGTGGTGGCAGTACCAGGAAACCTTGGCAGTCTTGGCTTGGGCTTCTGGACCTGAGGCCTATGCTCAATGTGATAGTCAAATTGAGGACCAGAGACATTAGGCGGAGGGACCAGAACGGGCCATCTTACTGTGATGAGCTCGCCATGGTTATATGCTTGCTCAATTGTATAGGGCCTTGGGGGCGGAACAGGAGCAATGGCCGCAACTGAGGCTTCAGGCTGCACAACAGGTGCTTCAGAAGTAGTATCCTCACTAGCTTCAGGTGAAGTGGCCGCATTAGCTTCAGGCACACTGGTTGTTGCAAGCTCCACATTAGCTTCAGCCATGACAATGTCATCGGCTTCACTTGCGTTGGTTGTGGCAGCTTCAGGATTTTCAACCTCCACTTGAGGAGCTGGAGGGTTAGGCATTGACACGTTCACTTCATGAACTATTTCTTCAGGAATGGGGGGAGTAGAGACACGTTCTTATTGACGTTCTTCATCGGCTGATGCAGCCAGATTGTCTCCAGCAGCAGGTGCTTTAGATGCAGAGACATTCACAGCAGGAGTGGCTTCTGAAAACACTTGACGTGCAACAGGTTGATGATGCACTTCTCCTTCTGGAACGCTCGGAAGAGGAGCTTGAGGCCTTGGTCCTTTGCGAAGCCTTTGAAGTACTGGCGACGCTTATGGAGATGGAGTGGGCAGGCCCTCATCCTCTTCAGCTTGTACGGATGTTGTGACTTGTTGTTGTTGGGGAGTGTTGGGGGAGTCTTGTTCTTGCGGGCGATCGGCCCATGAATCATGCTGTGCAATTGGCGTCAGAGGATGACCAATGCTGATGGGTTCACTGTTCGTACGAACAGGCGATGATACCACATTATATTCGATCTGAGGAAGAACTTCATCATCTTCAACATTGTCATGATGACCAATGTCTTCAGCAGCGGTGGGTTCAGCTGCTGGAATATCTTCAGCTTCAGGAGCCTCTGTGGAAGCAGGCTCATGAACAGTCATCTGAAGTTCTTGGGATGCAGATGCAGGATGAATCACTGAGATGGGTTCAACAAAAAGGGGCTCTGTGGGAGCAGCCCGATTCTTCTTGGTCTTGCGCTTCTTCTTGGAGGGAGCGGCATCAGAGGCTTCGGTATTTTTCCTCTTTCTGGCTTCTGCCTCTGCAGCCCTCGTCTTCTTCTGTTCTGAAGCGGTTGTGGTGACCTTCGGCTTCGAGCCGGTCATGCTACTTGGGAAGATAATGCGTGGAGCTTCTTGGCTTGAAGGCGCAGGCTGATCAGCAGGATGCTTCTTCTTTTTCTTTGCTGCCATCCTGGGGTCAATGCCAGGACGGCCAAGTGACTTGCGCTTCTCAGCCTCATTGTAGGCAAGCACACACTTATAAGCCAAACTCTTCATGCGCTCATGAGAGCCTTGAGCTTCTTGGCGCTTCTTCAGAAAAGCTTCTTTAAGCTCATGCAGCATGACCTTAAAGTTCCTGACGTCTTGAACACTCAGCTTAGCCACATGCTTCTTGAATTGAGCCTTCTCATAATCAATCTTGTTCTTGAGCTCAACGATTCGCTGAGCGAGAGCCAGCTCAGAAGCAATGGCGCCATTGAAAGAGACGCTGAGGCCAATTGGAAGCTGTAAATCTTCAAAGCTGACGTTTGGGGTGTCGAACCACTCATCAATGAAATTGTGGATGATGGCCACATCAAAGAGAGGCAAATTGCTGAAGATTTCTGCTTCTTCCTTGCTCTTTATCAGCTGCTCAAGAGCATCATCCACAAGATCTTCATCACTTGATAGATCAATGGGTTCTTCACGCAGAATAGCAGCAGGAGTCAGAGCTTGATCAGTATGCCTGACAAGTTGCCTTTTCTTCTCCATCTTGTTGGAGATACGAGATTGATCTTCAGACTGCACACTGGCTTCATGAGGTGCAGTGGCCAATGGCTTCACATGAGAAGCTTTTGGAGGTGCGGCTGATGATGTAACCTTAACCTTCTTTGGCTTCTTCGGCCTTGGAGTAGGAGCAGGGGCTTCATCAGAATCAGCATCATTGTTGGGATGATCCACTCTGGCACCATGAACCAAGACGTAGGAGATGAGACCATCAAGGTTTACAAAGGGGCCAATTCTATTCTCTTCAGCTTCACGTGTCCCATCCTCATGGGGAGCAGAGGGACCAGGATTGAAGTCTAATCCCCATGACTTCTTGTTTTCCTTTGCTGAAGACGTAGCAAACTGGAAGTTGCGCTTGAAGAGATTGTCGTCACGACACCAGAGCAATGATGATGGGTCGGCTTCTTCAGGCTGTGGCCCACGGACCATGCAAGGATAGAATTCTTGCGCAATGGCTTCATCTTTGTTCTTGGGGGGAAGGCCTCGATAGAGAATATCACCCCAAGGGCTCTTGATAGCATTTTTCTCTGCGTACTCCTGGGTGACGAACTTGTACTTGTACCACTGTTCAACCCAATAGCGTCGAATCCATTGGATTCGAGTCTTGCACTGATTGTAATCTTCTTCAAGATCTGTTTTATACATTTCTGCCAGATCCTCGGGCAGATCCTTCGAAGTTCCCCCACGACAATGTCTGCCACCCTTCCTTGCTGATTTTTCTGCAGCTATGAACTTCAAGCTGAATGGCTTCAACATGTTCAGAGGCTTCAGAGATTTACGCTTGCTGGTCAAGCAGGAACTGGCTTCAGGAGAATTGATATGATGCTGTAAGTATTCTGCAAACGAATGCAGACTATGAGAACCAAGGGATTCTCCCACGGACATGTACCTGTGACAGCATTAGAGATGCGAGGGAAGGGGAAGAGGTCATATGCATTCTCAGAAGATTTTGAAGATAAATCAGTTTGAAGACATTGACCTCATGATGCGAAGACATTCACTTATATGTGGTGAGTTGGTTCCAGATTTGTACCAATCCGCGAATAAGTACAAGTGAGGAATAAAACTAGATAGGAAATCTAAGTGAATAGACTAGGCATTATGAGATGCAGATAGAATAGATCTAACATTGAGTAGGCAGAAACTACTTTCGGTAAGTAGGATGAATCTATGAAGATCAAAAAGGTGGTAAAAATAGAGTCATAATTACCGCACGACGAACTGCTAGATGGGAAGAATGAGAGACCGAGCAGTTCAGCCCACCGTGCCCTAACTTGGCGACAGAGGACACATACGGCGACAGCGGAGAGGATGATGTCCGCGGACGGCGTGAGGACGGCATCGAAGAAGTCGCAGCAGCTAAGCGCTTCGTCGCCGGCGTCGTCGCGAGCTAGCGGTGGCGCTAGGGTTTTGACGGAGGTGGAGAGGTGGAAGAAGGATTTCTTTACCGTAGGGGACAAGTATTTATAAGTAGGTGACAGACACAGCGCAATTACGCTGGTGCCCCTGGCGGTTCACATCTGAGGGGTACGTGGCAAGCATGCAACATACTTAGAATTGTCCCACGTTCCCACGCCCGCCAAGTATGTCGGATGTTCGTTCCGGCTTCTCCGGATGTCGACAATTTAGATGATTCATTTAAATAGGACTTGATGTTTTGTCTCTGTGTCTTCTACTGACAAGGATGCAGAGAAGACATTCGACAGTTTCAATAGAATGCATATGATTTGGACAGATAGAGTTTGAGATAGTAAGCATAGAGAGATTAGGGTCCGATCACATTCACTTAGTTCAAAAGATTCAACAGTGAGGACATAGCTATAAGTGAATGCTGTAGAGGACATAACACTAGTATATATATATATGCAATCAAATCATTATAGAGTAGAAAAATCACGAAGATAAATTGAAACTAAAGACAAACCAAATGCGAAATCTTTGCAAAATAACGCCATGAGTGAAACACTTCAAACAGAGAAATTTGGTGGTGGCGTTACCCACCGTATAGGAAGTATTAGACCCAGACATGGCGCACAATTATAGTGGCGCTCCGAAGTCAAATTCCATGTTAATGTATTCACACTCAGAGTGTAAATCTTCATTGATTGAAGATATACATTACTTCGTGTGTTGCACATCTAAGTCATCAACATGCCTAAGTGTTAGGATGTGTGCCTGATCATAGGACATTAGAGGATTCCAAGATATTTAGCTCACACCGTAACTTGCAAAACCTTTTCTCATCCAAGGGCTTTGTGAAGATATCTGCCAGTTGCACTTTAGTGTTGACGTGCATGATATCTATATCTTTCTTCATAACATGATCTCTGAGAAAGTGATGACGTATTTCAATGTGCTTTGTCTTCGAGTGCTGGACTGGATTGTTGGCAATCTTGATGGCACTTTCATTGTCGCAGAAGAGAGGGACTTGCTTTAGATCGATGCCATAGTCCTTGAGAGTTTGCTTCATCCACAGAAGCTGAGCACAACAGGATCCAGCAGCAATGTATTCAGATTCAGCAGTTGAGAGTGATACACAGTTCTGCTTCTTTGAAGACCAACAGACAAGTGATCGACCAAGAAAATGACATGTGCCTGATGTTGACTTGCGATCCACCTTGTCACCAGCATAATCAGCATCCGAGAATCCAACCAGATCAAACCTTGAGCCCTTTGGATACCATAATCCGAGTGTTGGGGTGTAAGCCAAATATCTAAGAATTCGCTTCACTGCTAAGTGATGCGATTCCTTTGGTGCCGCTTGGAATCGAGCACACATGCAAACACTAAGCATAATATCTGGCCTAGATGCACATAGGTAAAGTAAAGAACCAATCATGGAGCGGTATACCTTTTGATCGAACTCTTTACCATTGTCGTCGGGACCAAGATGATGTTTGGCTGGCATTGGCGTCGTGTAACCTTTGCAATCTTGCATGCCGAACTTCTTCAGGCAATCTTTGAGATATTTTTCTTGAGATATGAAGATGCCATTTCTTTGTTGACGGATTTGAAGACCAAGGAAGAACTTCAGCTCACCCATCATGGACATCTGATATTGCTCTTGCATCATAAATCCAAACTCATCACTGTACTTCTGGTTGGTGCAGCCGAAGATTATGTCATCAACATATATTTGGCACACAAACAGTTCACCATCTTCGTGAAGAGTGTGGGATCGAGGGATCTCGGTTTGAAGCCTTTACTTTTTAGGAAGTCTTTGATTGTATCATATCAAGCGCGAGGAGCTTGTTTGAGGCCATACAGTGCTTTGTTGAGTTTGTACACCATATCAGGATGTTTTGGATCTTCAAAGCCAGGTGGTTGTGCAACATATACTTCTTCTTCAATCTTGCCATTGAGAAATGCACTCTTTACATCCATTTGATATAGCAAGATGTTGTGATGATTTGCATAGGCTAGCAGTATGCGAATGGCTTCAAGCCTAGCAACAGGAGCAAATGTTTCATCGAAGTCAATTCCTTCAACTTGAGTATATCCTTGAGCCACAAGACGTGCTTTGTTTCTGACGACTTGACCATGCTCATCTTGCTTGTTTCAATATATCCATTTTGTTCCTATAATGTTATGCTTGCGAGGGTCGGGTCGCTTAACAAGTTCCCAAACATTATCCAGCTTGAACTGTTGAAGTTCTTCTTGCATGGCTTGAATCCATTCAGGTTCCATAAAAGCTTCATCAACTTTCTTGGGTTCTGATATTGACACAAATGAAAAGTGCCCACAGAAGTTTGCTAACTGTGTTGCTCTTGAGCGAGTAAGCGGACCAGGTGCATTGATGCTGTCAATTATCTTCTCAATTTGTACTTCATTTGCAACACGAGGATGAACTGGACGAAGACATTGCTCATGCTGATCATTGTCATCATTGGAAGTATTGTCTTCGGTCTGAGCATCGTCTTCAGGTTGGTTTGGTGATGAAATGATAATTTCCTCTTCAGGTTGTGCTTCAGAGGGCATGATCTCACCAGTTCCCATCAACTTGAGAGATTCATAGGAAGGAGCTTCATCAAGTGTACTTGGCAGAATTTCTCTTTGTGAACCATTGGTTTCATCAAATCACACATCCACTGTTTCAACGATTTTGTAGTGGAAGAGGTTGAAGACTCTCTAAGAGTGCGAATCCTTTCCATAGCCAAGCATGAAGCCTTCGTGAGCTTTGGGTTCAAATTTTGACTTGTGATGGGGATCCTTGATCCAACATCTAGCACCAAAGACTCTAAAGTAGCTGACATTTGGCTTCTTGCCAGTGAGGAGCTCATAGGATGTTTTGCCCAGAAGCTTATGGATGTAGACACGGTTGATGATGTGACAAGCTGTATCAATGGCTTCAGGCCAGAACTTTCTTGGTGTCTTGTACTCGTCAAGCATTGTTCGAGCCATCTCAATAAGGGTTCTGTTTTTGTGCTCAACAATGCCATTTTGCTGTGGTGTGTATGGAGCAGAAAATTCATGAGTGATTCCCATTGTATCCAGATAAAGATCAAGCCCGGTGTTCTTGAATTCAGTGTCGTTATCACTTCTGATATGCTTGATCTCGACGCCATAGTTGTTCATTGCTCGATTGGCGAATCGTCTGAAGATATCTTGTACTTCAGTCTTGTAGAGAATTATGTGCACCCATGTGTATCTTGAGTAGTCATCAACAATGACGAAGCCATAGAGACACGCCGTTGTTGTGAGGGTGGAGTAGTGGGTAGGTCCAAATAAGTCTATGTGTAGCAGCTCGAAGGGTTGAGATGTTGTCATGATGGTCTTCAAAGGATGCTTGGCCCTTTTCATCTTTCCAGCTTCGCAGGCACCACACAAATGATCTTTCTTGAACTTGACACCTTCTATGCCTATGACATGCTTCTTCTTGATGAGAGTGTGCAAGTTCCTCATGCTTGCATGCCCCAGCCTTCAATGCCAGAGCCAGCATTCTGAAGCTTTAGCAAGAAGACATACGGCAAGTTTTGGACCTGCTGAGAAATCTACCATGTATAGATCACCTTTCCTATACCCTTCAAAGACTAGAGATTTGTCAGATTCCATTAGTACAAGGCAACGATATTTTCCAAATATCACAATCATGTTTAAGTCACAAAGCATTGAGACAGACATTAAGTTGAATCCAAGGGATTCAACAAGCATCACTTTATCCATGTGTTGATCCTTTGAGATTGCAACTCTACCTAGACCCAATACTTTGCCTTTACCAGTGTCAGCAAATGTGATTTGACTCTTGTCGGATGGACGTAAGGTTGAGTCCATGAGAAGACTTTGATCGCCAGTCATATGATTAGTGCATCCGCTGTCAATAATCCATTCTGAAGCTTTTGGTGTACCCTACAGTGCAGTTAGAGGGATAGGCTTCACAATGTATGTTGTGAAGCATAAGCATTTGATGCACACTTGGATTATCACAGCATAGATGAGAGTTAGCACACAGTATGTCAGGTAAGCGATTCATATGTGGAATACATATTAAGTTATTTTATCATGCGTCCCTTTGTGTTTTAGGTCCCCAGCAACTATATCGGACGCCATTGATTGTTGGCTGGAGACCACATTCTGCAAGAGAGAGTTAATTCTTCTTCACCACCCACATTTTCAAGGGTGGCTTAGAAGCAATGAGTCTAAGTGCAGCATCTGAGAATTTCGGCTTTGAAGCCCTAGCAAATAGCCTTGCAGGAGATGAATGATACTCATGTGAATAAGCAGAAAAGTTCTTAGTTCTATGAACATAGCGATTTGAAGACACACGCTCATATTCATGAGTCTGAGTATGATCTCCCTGCAAAACATTGGCGTTAGGGTGACTCAAGTGAGTCCTGTGTTCGTGAGTAGCCGTTGGACCATATGATGCCTTTGGTCTGGGGTTTGTCTTCTTCCCTGGTGGTGTCATGATGACATTCACTAGAATATTCTCAAGGCAGCTTTTGGGAAACCAGATCTTCTTCGTAGGAGGTCCATTCCTGCAGTTAGTACCAATATACCTGGCAAACACTTCACCATTCTGATTTTTGAACAGTTTATAGTTTGCATCAAAGGATTCATCAATGATAATAGGATTAGCACAGGTAAATCCAGATAAAGTAGATGGATCCACTGAAGGTTCCTTTGCAGCAACCCATGTGGTTTTGGGATACTGCTCACGCTTCCAGTAGGAACCATCAGCATTCATTTTCCTCTCGAACCCAACACCCTCTTTCCTAGGGTTTCGGTTCAAAATCTGCTTTTTGAGGACATCACAAAGTGTCTGATGCCCTTTCAGACTTTTATACATCCCTGTTTCAATCAATGTCTTCAACCTAGCATTTTCATCAGAAATAGTAGTGGAATCCTTAGAAGAGGGGTTAGTTACCACATCAGTAGTTGAAGACAGAGCAATAGTAGCAGCAGTGGAACATTCAGCAATAGAGGTAGCGTTATCACGCTCAATGCATTTTAAGCATGGTGGTTCAAATTCATCCTGAGCGGGACTGATCTGTTGAGCGCAAAATGACTCATTCTCTTTTTGAAGATCTTCATGAGTCACGTTCAGTTTCTCAAGCTCTTGCTTCCTTTGAAGATAATCATAGGAGAGCTTTTAGTAAGTGGTTGAGAGCGTCTCATGAAGACTTTCAAGTTCTTGATACTTAGCATGAAGATTTTTTATGTCTTCAACTAAGGACTGTGAATGTGTCATTTCCGCGTCCAACAGGTCATCGCTTTTGTCTAACAATTTTTGAGTATGTTCCATAGCCCTTTGTTGTTCAGTAGCAATTTTAGCAAGAGTTTTGTAGCTGGGTTTAGATTCACAATCAGAGTCATCTTCACTTGATGTTTGAAAGTAAGCATCGCGCGATTTTACCTTGGCACCGCGTGCCATGAAGCAGTAGGTGGGAGCAGGATCGTCCTTGTCATCATCAGCGTTGGTGTGGGAGTCATTGTCTTCAGTGTTGAAGATGGACTATGCGACGTAGGCTGTGGCTAGAGCCAGACTTGCAACGCCAGAGTCGGACTCAGCTTCAGATTCCACCTCTGCCTCCCTAGAAGCAGACTCCTCCTCTAAATCCATTTCCTTGCCAACAAAAGCACGAGCCTTGCCAGATGAGCTCTTCTTGTGAGATGAAGACCTTGATGAGGACTTGGAAGAAGACTTCGAATATTTCTTCTTCTTCTTGTCATCGGAGTCATATTCCTTGCTCTTCTTCTTCTTCTTGTCATTGTCCCACTGAGGACACTCAGAGATGCAGTGCCCAGGCTTCTTACACTTGTGACATGTTCTCTTCTTGTTGTCTTGAGTGGAAGCTTCATCATTTCTTGAACTGGATCGTGAAGACTTTCTGAAGCCCTTCTTCTTGGTGAATTTCTGGAACTTCTTCACAAGCATAGCAAGCTCCCTTCCAATGTCTTCAGGATCGTCAGAACCACAGTCAAATTCTTCTTCTTCAGATGAGGAAACAACTTTTGCCTTCAAAGCACGAGTTCAGCCATAGTTGGGGGCATAGATATCTCTTTTCTCAGAAAGCTGGAACTCATGTGTGTTGAGCCTCTCAAGTATATCAGACGGATCGAGTGTCTTGAAGTCAGGACGTTCTTGTATTATGAGGGCAAGGGTGTCAAAGGAGGTGTCAAGTGATCTCAGCAGTGTCTTGACAATTTCATGCTTGGTGATCTCAGTGGAGCCGAGAGCCTAAAGCTCATTTGTGATGTCGGTGAGGCGATCAAACGTGAGTTGGACATTTTCATTGTCGTTTCTCTTGAAGCGATTGAAGAGATTGCGAAGAACACTGATTGTTGGGGATATTACCACTGGGCGTGAACCGGCCTACCTGGGCCGGGTTAACTTCATTAGTAGTGTAAAGGTGATTAAGCAGATGAAGGCCCAAGGCCTGTAGTCGGTTTAGAACCTGTAGCCGTAAACCGGCTTGGTATGTAAACTTGTATTGTAAGTTAGGAATAGAGAGAGACCAACCGGGATACGATTATGAACCGGTGTGGGACTCTGTGGACCGACGGGCGTCACCCGTGTATATAAGGGGATGACCCGGCGGCGGTTCAAGGACAGAAAACAACAACTCGAGCCTAGGCGAAGCTTGTTTGCTCCCTAGCCATCGAAACCACATCAATTCCATCACAACTAGACGTAGGCTTTTACCTTCATCGAAGGGGCCGAACTAGTATAAACCCTTGTGTCTTTGTGTCCGCTTTAACCCCTTCAAGTTAACCCGTAGCGATGGCTCCACGACTAAGTCCTTTCATGAGGACATCTGCCGTGACAAATCCACGACACTGATCCTCTGGTCTCTCTGTGTAGAGACGCCTTCATTGACCTTGGACAGCCAGTCCCAGACTAGCTTTGACGTTTCCAGAGCACTCACACGGCCATACTGTCCTTTGGTCAGATGACCACAGATGATGTTCTTTGCAGTCGAGTCCAGTTGAATGAACTTCTTGACATCAGTAGGGGTGACACCTTCACTAGTTTTGGGAACGCCATTCTTGACGACATACCAGAGGTCGACATCAATGGCTTCAAGATGCATGCGCATCTTATTCTTCTAGTAGGGATATTCTGTTCCATCGAACACGGGGCAAGCAGCTGAGACTTTGATTATCCCTGCAGTCGACATAGCTAAACTCCAGGTGGTTAAACCGAATAACACAGAACAAGGGAGTACCTTGCTCTGATACCAATTGAAAGTGCTAGTTATCGACTAGAGGGGGGTGAATAGGCGATTTTTATGAAAGTCTTCAAAACATGGAAGTTTTGAAGACAAACAATAGAAACAACCTAATTGATATGCAGCGGAAGATAAACTACAACAAGCAAGCCATAATCAAGTATGCAATATTATTAACGTTCGAAGATTAATAGCAGCTAGGTAGTAGGATCAGGATGGAAGATAGTATGAAGCCAATCAACAATAGTAGTCAAGCAATGAAGTCAATCAGATAAGACGATAAGCAATGACTTCATGAAGACAAACTCAAAGTAAAGGAGGGAAGAGATAGAACCAGTTGCTTGTTGAAGACACAGGATTTGTTGGACCAGCTCCAGTTGCTGTGACAACTGTACGTCTGGTTAGGGAGGCTGAGATTCAACTCAGAAGATCGTGTCTTCACCTTATTCCCCTTGAGCTAAGGACACTTAGTCCTTGCCCAATCACTCTGGTAAGTCTTCATGGTAGACTTCCAAACCTTCACAGACTTCGTTCACCCGACAATCCACAATGACTCTTGGATGCTCAGAACGCGACGCCTAACCGGCTGGAGGATACACAGTCCTCAAGTGTAATAAGTCTTCAGGTCACACAGACAGAAAGACTTCAGTGATGCCTAACACTCTTTGGCTCTGGGTGTTTGGGCTTTGTCCTCGCAAGGATTTCTCTCTCTCAAATGCTTCGAGGTGGGTTGCTCTCAAACGACAAAAGTCGTATATTAACTCTGAGCAGCCACCAATTTATGTTGTAGGGGGTGGGCTATTTATAGCCAGTAGGCAACTCGACCTGATTTGTCCGAAATGACCCTGGGTCACTAAGGAACTGACACGTGTTCCAACGGTCAGATTTCAAACACACACGACAACTTTACTTGGGCTACAAGCAAAGCTGACTCATCCAGCTCTGGATAAGATTTGCTCTCATTGTCTTCGCTCGAAGACATAGGATTTGGATTGAGCATCACTTCAGTCACTCTGACTTTGTTCACTTGGACCCCACTTAACAGGACGGTGGTTCCTATGACTCAACAAAGAAGAAAAGGAAACAACGAAACAACTCAGTCTTCGCGCTCCATAGTCTTCACTCAATGTCTTCTCATGTCATGGACTTCAGTGTGAATATCTTCACACACCACCATTGTCTTCAATGTCTACATACATTTTTAGGGGTCATCTCCGGTAGGTAAACCGAATCAATGAGGGACACTACCTGCGTTATCCTGCAATTCTCACAAACGCATTAGTCCCTCAACCAACTTTGTCGTCAATACTCCAAAACCAACTAGGGGTGGCACTAGATGCACTTACACCTGGCATACCAGCGACGGCTGAGACTCGCTCGAGGGCCGGGACCCGAGGACGTAGAGCAGAAAGGGGAGCGAGGGCGAGAGGAGAGAAGCACGTGATGACCTCGCCAAACAACCCTCCAACGGCCAAGGCACAGACTTAGCGCCGCACCAGGAAGCGTTCCTGACCCTCGAGATAAGTCACTCTCCGGGAACACTAGCTATTGCAGCACCGTCCCCGCACTTAATACAATCCCGTCTTAGCAACGTCGCTCTCCTTTCTCACCGAATGATGGCTACTTGAGCGCCAAGGGGGACCTCCTGAGCATTGCGACTCAGGGGCTCTTACCGGGCCTCGGGCCGCTCACCTCGTGGCCTTGACCACGGCATCGCGACCTGGCATACCAGCGACGGCTGAAGCCGCCTTGGGACTGGGACCTGTCGGCGCAGAGCACCAAGCCCTCACGAGGTCTGACAGGAAGAAACTAAGCTAAGACGGAATAACCATTTCGCACTGCTTCATAATGAGGATCATATTGACGAACAGAACTGCAAACATCTTACAAGCCCCCACGGGGTAAATTCTTGGCTCCTCGCAGGGACAAAACACGCGTATCCTAAGGAGTCCTAACTACGGGGACCGTCGCGGCAGACGCCATCATCAACAGTGGGCCATCCAGCACCAGCACCAACCCCATAGCTCAGTGGTGGCGACGGCCGGACGAGCCTGCCCTGCTCTGAGAGCGGCGCATGCTCGGGGGTTCGTAGCTGTCATCGCTCGTCTCTGGAGTCATGAAGAGCTGGGCAGAGTTGCTGGATCCTCCGGCGCCTTCATCGCCTAAGGAGCCGCCAAGGGAGCGATTGGGCAGCCTCTGTCTCGCTGCAGCAAGGTCCCGACCGCCTCTCCCGGGGCAGCACTCCAGCCGACGCCCATCTTCGTCGAAGACCTTGAAGAGCATCATGGAAGCGCCATTGAACTCCAGGTGGATCACGAGGGCGCCCCTCGTCCTGCAAACCCGGGCGATCTCGCCCCAGCCCCGGGTCATGAAGACCTTACCTGGAGCGACGACCTCGACATCTGCATCGATCGCAGGAGTCTGGCAATCGACATGCTGCAACCAAAGCCTGAAAGGCCCCCTCGGCGGAATCTCGAAGGCGAAGGAAGGAGGAAGGTGAATCCAAGATAGAGGAGGCATGGCGGCGTGGAGCACAAACTCTCGGGAGGATCCCTCAACGGGAACTCCAGGAGGGACAACGCGCACCGCCGTGACTCGCCAGCACCGACGGCGGCGTCGTTCATGGCGCTCGACATCATCTCCTGCAAGGCCCTCAAGGTGGGCGTACAAGGGCAGCGGGAACCCTGGCAGCGGTTGCTCGCACCAAGGCCTCGGCACCTCCTGCCGCGCGCCCTCATCTCGGCGGCAGAGGACCAACCGCTTCTTCGGCGGAAGCGGGTCAGGACCCTCTTGGGGGGCCTTTCCCTTCTCTCCTATGGAGAACCGGCGGAAGGGCACCATCAGCGTGAGACGAAGCGATGGCGAAGATGAAGAAGAGGAGGAATAGCAGAGGAAGATTGACTGGAATGGCTCGCGTCGTTCCGTACATATAGCCAAGGGAGGCCAACCGTCAGCCTTCACGACCGAAGGTAGTCATGACTCGTTTCGCATGCATGGGACTTGTCAGTTCGTGCAGTTGCCGAGGCGTCGTGGGGGAGCGGAGACGCCCACATCCAATCAACCGCCACGTGGCGCCCAAGGCCGCAGGCTGTTAGGGCCCGCGACGCTTTGCACTTGCCCTTTCGCCTCTCTGCTCGGCCAAGTCCGGGCGCGCCTTGGGCCCAGGGGCTACTGTCGGCGTTCTGGGAACGGGGGTCCCCACACTTTCCTGCCTGCGGCCTGCGGCGTGGCTCAAAGGGGGCCCAGCACGGCCCATCTTCATCAACACAAGCTCAAGACCCTCGCGAGGGGCCAAGCCTCGCGGGGCGGACGACAAGGAGCTTCCTCAGGCACGGCCTCGTCAGGCTAGCTCACGAGGAGGCGGAGAGTTCAAGGCGGGGTACCTCGCGAGGTGCCCATGACGCAAGCCAAGACGACCAAGGGCGCTAGCCGGGCGCCAGCCCGCGCAGTGTCCTTCTTTCCTCTTTGGTGCAAGGGGAGCAAGCGCAGGCGAGAGCATCAAGCAAAGGCATCCGTTTCAGTGCAACAAGACCAAGACCAGTCCAACGGCAGGATGGAGGTCACCGTGGAGCCCAAGTCGGCATCACCACCAGAGCCTTTGACAGGCGAGGACCAACTTTAGTCAGGATAAGTGTACTAGATGTTCCCCTTCAAAATGGCCAATTGTTGGCGCCCTTCCCGCTCAATATTTGGGAAGAGGCCCAGGGCCTTTGCCTATAAATAGGACTAGCCACCCGCAGGGTAGAGGCATCTAGAGAGGAATCTCGAGATAAGATCGGCATCTAGAATCAACCCCTCCAAAGGGACAACGCCACCACAAGAACAGACCCTGGCGAGGCTGTTCTTCCTTGTATTGTTCATCATCAGCCCAAGAGGCAATCCACCACGCCACACACTGGAGTAGGGTATTACACCACAATGGTGGCCTGAACCAGTATAAACCCTATGTCTCTTGTGTTGTTCTTCTGTAGTTTAGATCCTAGCGATTCGGTGAGGAACAGGTAGGTAGAAGGCGAAACCTCCGTGCGCACCCCAGTGTTCGAACCTGAAGGGTCTGCTGGAACCCTAAATCCGACATACCCCCAGTCCCCCGGGCCCGATAGAGACGATGGATAGATAATGTGTGTGTATTAGCTATGCAGTCCTATATAGAGAGGTAGAATTATCTATGTGTACGTGGGAAAGAGGGCGAGACCTGACTAGAGATATGCATCGATCGCTTTTTGTGGAAAATGGGGAAAGACATAGCTATATATACACACACATAGAGGAACATCAATGTTTCCACATGCATATGTGAGAGATAAAGAATGACCGAAGTGATGAAGAGGGGGAGGTGTGTTTGTGCATGCATGGGAGACCGACCTGAAGAAAAAGATTTTGTGTATGATGGATAATCCCAAGTGGTAGTGTATGTGCATGCATGCATGAGAAAAGGTTAGAGGTACAACTATAAAGAGAAGATGACTGTGTGGGTGTAAAAGACTTGGTGAGGTCATAATCAATGTAAAAGTGAATTCAAATATTTGAATAGGAGATCATGATGTTTGAAACCCATGCATGCATGAATATAATTGATATATGTGTCGTTTGGTTTTGAAACGAGCATGCTATACTATATACACCTTGGTCAAACTGATTTGAATGTGAAATACCGATTGCAGGCATCGTTTGGCCACATTACATCCACGCATGGAGACAACTATTCAAATTGGAGATGATGGGTGGCTTTTGCAGCCCATATCTGAATGGTGTGTGTGCCCGCGTGCATGCGCGCGTGTGTGTCTGTGTGTTGTGCGTGTTAAACACATTGCACATAGTATCAAACATGGTTTAGATTCTGAACATCTAGCTAGAGCATACATGTACTATGATTTGAATTCAATATAAAATGGATACACATATTTGAATTCGAGATCATATGTACATGTAGATCATATTTTTATGGGAATTTACTACTTCTATATTCATGTCATGTGTTGTGAAGATAATATTTAGATGGTAGTATAACTAACCGGAGTACAATCCCATTCAAATATGGAAAAGATACTCAAATTTAGTCCATATGCTAGACAGTACAATTTTTTTTTATTGTTGAGGCAAGTGCAAATTGATTTGGTACTGTACACGTTAAGCTTGTTCTCCTGATTTTTTAAGTTTTTTGTTGTTGTTTTTGAATGGCATTTGTACTAATATAGTAAAACGGAACATGGCTCTCTATAGTGGGGTGCGAATTGTCTTTTGCTTTATTTTTTTGTACACTTTAAGCTTGTTATCCTGAAATTTCAAGCCAACATCTCTTTGTCTATTGTGCTGCGAAACTCCCGCCTCTTCAACCCGCGCCTTGTTATCCTGAAATTTTAAGATATCTATTTGCCTCATTGTGCTCTATAAACTTCCTCACCTCAGCATGCGCCATGCCATCCCAAAATTACAACGCGCGCGAAAGCTGCCACCTCCTGCGAAATCCCGACACACGAAATTCCTATTATACCACTAAACTGAAATAACCGCCTAGTTAAAATACATGGGGGGTACTTTCATAACTTACACCACATTTAGGAAAAGTGCGTCCCTAAGCCATGGTTCCCCCTCCAATCCCCTCCACCCACCTCCTCCCCCCCATTCGTTCACCGAGGCCACGAAAACCCGTGAAGCCCCACACCCTCCTTCGTCCGCCGCCCAGCCGGAGCCTATTCCCTGAAGACCTCATCCACCACAATAGCTCGACGTCCCTCATCCACCGCACTGGATGTTGATCTGTCGTCGATCTTGTTGTCCCGCTGGTTCAGCCATCCTGTCCTCAACGTCCAAGGAGCTACCCCCATGTTCGCCTCGTCTATCATGCCATCTCCATTTCCACAGCTTCGTCTCCACCTGCACCACTAGAAGAGAAGCAACATCACCGATTCCTCGGATCAAGCTGAGGCATAATCAGTGCCACCAAAGAGGTTCTTCACTAATCATTGCATTTTCTTCTTGATTCAATCTCATCGTGCTGCTAGCGCTCAATCCAGAACCGGCATGGCGTGGCTACATCTACGGCGGTGTTGCCGGCCACTTCCTTCATGGCATAGCTCCCTCGGTAGCGACGTCCATATCAGTAGGAGTTGTTGGTGATGCTCCGGCTCTCACTGGCCCTGCTGCTGCTTCTTTTGCTCTCGCTCATGCTGCTGCTCTGCTCTTGCCCTCGGTCCCCTGCCTGGTCTGCTCTTGCTCTTGCTCATGCTCTTGCTCTTGCTCTTGCTTGTGTTGTTCCTCTACTCTTGCTCACGCTGCTACTGCACGAGCAGCAGCTCCAAGTCTCACCCGAGCCCCTGCTCCTACTACCCGAGATGCTACTACACCACCAGCTACCCCAGCACTCAGACGCGCTGTTGCTCCGGGCATTGTTGCTGCTGCACGACCAACTGCCCCGACAGCTCTCTGGTAGTACGCTCCCTGCTGGAGCGGCTACTGATTTAGATCACTACTACTCTGCCACTAGTGCTCGAGTGACCAAAACTATTAGTGCACTACTTTTCTGCTACTAGTGTGTTTAGTTTTGATAGAAAAATACAGTTTCGACAACAAAATTCAGTTTCAATAGTAAAATTCAGTTTCAATAGTTAAGTTCAAAGATCAGCGGCTGATGTATTTTACATATAGTGCTCTTTGGTGATGTATTTTACACCATCTATTATAAATGCTATTAGAATACCACTACAGGATAACATTGTCTCTCTTGTCTTGCTTCAGCCTCGTCGTCGTACACCTCCTCGGAGCTTCTCCAATGAAGAAACCCTCCATCACAGCGAAGCAGTACCCTTGGCTCCATCTCCAAACACCTAAGATCTTCTTCCCCTCCTCCGACTGCCACATCAGCCGCAATATCTTCATCGACCAACCCAATGATGTTGAGATCGACATGTGGCTTCACCAAAGAGGTTGTACACTTGCTGCATCGCTTTTTTACTCTACATGTTATATATATTGTCCACTGAGCACGCGTATTAACGTGAAATATGATTAGTTTGTCCTATATAACAAGCAGTGAGGTACTAGGAAAATTAGCTATCCGTGATGGACTCTCTGGAAAGCCATCATTATTTATTTCTGCGCGATTGAGTTGTGCATCTGTAGATGGGCCTGGGAGTTGAGCTTGTAGGGCAGTGGCTGGGGTCCAAAGTAGTAGAAGTAGCACAAAAACATTTTTGTAGTGTAGGCTTTTGCCTATTCAAGCCTACCTACTAGAATGGCTAGTGGTTGAAAGGAAAAGTGAAGAAAAAACATAGGAATTTCTAAAGTTTCCTATGATACTACTATTCATGCATTTGGTTCAAAGGAATGGAGCAAAGAAAAACTATAGAATTTTAAGATCCACTTGGCCCTCTTTTTCAAATTCATATTCATGAAGAAGAAGACTATGTGATAGTAGCATAATTGCATCATAACTGTACATTTTCTTATGGTTTGACTTAATTTGACCATGCTTCTTTACATTCCAGTGACCTTCCAATTCATGTGAACCAAACAACCAGATTGACAAAAATCATGTGATTTTAAATTCTCTGTTTTGCACGTGCATTCCTACCCTATTCCTGTGTATTTCCTATCCCTATGTTGTTAGAATCCTCCAATTAAAATGAGCCCTGACATAATTACTTCTCTTATAGATAGTTGTTAAAGAAAACCTTGTGTGGTTTGTCACGCTCCTGCCGCGACGTCTTCCACCCCAACTTAGCTACTCCAACGATAGAAGGGTCCACCACAGCAGCGATCCGCCCTCCAGACTATCTTTCGCCGCCTCAAATCTTCTTCCCCACTGCCGGCAGCCACGACAACTGCATTACCATCATCAACTAAGTAGATGACCTTGAGGACCATACAGGTCTGCAAGAGAGGTCGCACACTTTCCTGTCTACTTACGTTATGCATCGCTTAATATTACATGCTACTTTATCATCATGTTCACCGATTAGAATCTGAGTCAGCTCCAAACTAATGCTCAAACTTGAGTTTTTAAATGGTTGTGGGGTACATATTGTGCCCGCAATCAATAGTATTTGTCTACTATCTGGTTAATCTCCGGTGTCTACTAATATGTCTCCAACGTATCTTTAATTTTTGCTTGTTCCATGCTGTTATATTATCATTCTTGGAAGTTTTACAATCATTTTATAGCAACTTTATATCATTTTTTGTGACTAACCTTGACATAGTGCCCAGTGCCAGTTGCAGTTTTTGCTTGTTTTTAGAAAACCAATACCAAACGGAGTCCAAATGCAGCAAAACTTTCTGGAGAATTTTTCTGGACCAGAACACACAAGATGGGCCAAGAAGTACCAGCGGGGGATCCGAGGGGAGCACAACCCACCAGGGTGCGCCTGGGGGCCCATGTGAGTTGTGCCCACCTCGGTGGCCTCCCGCACCGCCTCTTCACGCAATAAATCCCCAAATATTCCAGAAACACTAGGGGAGTCAATAAAACACAATTCCAGCAGCCGCAAGTTCCAAAACCACGAGATACAATCAAGACACCATCACGGAGGGGTTCATCATCCTCATTGGGGCCTCTCCGATGATGCGTGAGTAGTTCATCATAGACCTACGGAGCCGAGGCAGTAGCTAGATGGCTTCCTCTCTCTCTTTTAGTTCTCAATACAATGGTCTCCTGGAGATTTATTTGATGTAACTCTTTTGCGGTGTGTTTGTTGGGAGATTTATTAGATGGCTTCCTCTCTCTCTTATATGCATGATTATTTATAGGCTCGTATTTCTTCCTCGAATCTTTGGTTTAGTTAGGACAACTAGATCGACTTTGCTTGCCATGGGAAGAGGTCTTTGTGATGGGTTCGATCGTATGGTGTTCTTTCCGAGTGATAGAAGGCGCGGCAAGACACGTATGTATCGTTGCTATTAAGGATAACAAGATGTGGGCTATTCCTACATGAGTAGATCTCCTCTACATCATGTCATCGTTCTTATTGCATTAGTCTGTTTATCCATGAACTTAATACACTAGATGGATGGTGGATAGCGGTCGATATGTGGAGTAGTAGTAGATGCAGGCATGAGTCGGTCTACTAATCTTGGATGTGATGCCTATGTCACTACGGGAAACAGTTAATTTGCCGTCAGGGGGCGTCTTTGCCGTCAACATTTCGTCGGGTTGACGGCAAAGAAAGGGTTTGCCGTCGTCAACAGACGGCAAAGAATAACTGACGGCAAAATAAACTTTGCCGTTTGCGTTTTGTATTACAGAAGGCAAAATATTTATTTGCCGTCTGCATTTTATATTACTGACGGCAAAGAGCATCTTTGCCGTCTGTAATATAAAATGCAGATGGCAAATTCTTTGTCGTCTGCCTTTTGTGCTGGAGATGGGAAATAAACGCTCTTTGCCGTATGTAATACAAAACACAGACGACAAAGAAAGAAACATAACACCCGAACCGATCTCGCGGATCGATGAGCTGGCACGATCCGCAGCGCCCACCCAGATCGATCTCAGGCCCAACCACCCACTGGCCCACCCACCCACCCGCGCTGGCCTTATCCTCTCCTCTCCTTCTCTCTCACCTCGCACCCGCCCACCCCACCCGCACTCCCTCTCTCTCACCTCGCCCCGGCCAAGCCGCCCGCCCCACCTCGCCCCGGCCAAGCCGCTCGCCCCACCTCACCCAGCC
>NC_041393.1:298020262-298043674 GCF_002162155.2 Triticum dicoccoides
CGTCCGAGCGCGCGCCAGCTCTACTCGACCCCTCGTGCGCCGGCCATCCCTCGGCCCTCCCTCGCCCCGCCGCACATCGGGCCCTGGCGCGCCACGCCTCGCCCCAGCCGCTCGTCAGTCCTCCCTCGCCCCACCGCACTCCGGCCCCCGGCACGCCCCCGCATCACCACAGTCGCTCGCCGGCCCTCCATCGCCCCGCCGCAAACCGGGCCTGCTTCGGCCTCTCGCGGGCCCCGCCGGCCATGCTCTGTGCACCGCACCAGCGTCCGAGCTCTTCGAAGTCCGCTGTTGTCCGAGCTCGCCGGAGTCCGTCCTGTGCAAGCTCGCCGGAGTACACTCTGCACCGTCGTCCGCCCCAAGCCGTCAAGCTCACCAGCTCCTAGTCGAAGTCCCACTCGCCGCCTCTCTGCTTCCTGGCAATGGAGGAGGATGATATTTTGTAATTAGTACTCTTCTAATTAGTACTATTGTAATTAGATATTTTGTAGTTAGTTGTATTATTGCTCGGGTGGAGGTGGACGTGTTGAGATGTGACATCTTGTCTATACTTATTATATTTTGTTGTTTTGTACTTTGAGATGTAACCGCGTCTGACCCTGCCCTGTGCATGTGCATGGTTGGTTCATTTATTTTATTATAAAAAGATCTTTGTCGTCTCTCATTTTTTATGCTGACGGCAAAGACCGGATCTGGCTGACGGCAGAGATGTGTTTTGTGTTGTCTGTTATGTCTCAGGCTGACAGCAAATCAACGATTTGGCTGACGGCAAAATCTTTGCCGTCTGGCCGATAAAAAGCTGACGGCAAAGCACTCTTTGCCGACTTATCTTTGCCGTCTGAGTTTGTTGTCAGCTTGCAGACGACAAACTCTTTGCCGTCTGTTTTTAGGTCTTTGCCGTCTGTGGGGCACAGACGGCAAATTACCTGATTCCTGTAGTGTGTATTTATCATTGCCTGGATATTGTCATAATTATTTGAGATTCTATCAGTTTCCCAACAGTAATTTGTTTATCCACCGTGTGTTATTTCTTGAGAGAAGCCACTAGTGAAATCTACGCCCCCGGGTCTATTCTTTATCATATTTGCTTTGAGATCTATTTTTATTAGCTTTTATTTTCATATCTATATTTCCAAAAACCCGAAAATACCTTGATGCACTTTTTGTTACTTCTTTTTTTTCATGTTTTTTTCGAGATCTATTTATCCAATCTATCACAATTTTATGTCGTAAACTTGACTATTTCTGGCTTCGTTACCCGAACAAGGGATTGACAACCCCTTATATGCGTCGGATTGCAAGTATTTCTTCTTTGTGTGAAGGTACCATTTACATAGTGTTGCTTGGCTCTCCTACTGGATTGATACCTTAGTTTCATAACTTAGGAAATACCTACCATACCTATGCTGCATCATCCCTTCCTCTGTGGGAAAATACCAACGTAGTTCAAGCCACATCAAATGGAATTTCTAGCCCGTTGCCGGGGAGACATCATCAACATCTATCAGGTTCCTAATCGAAAATCTCATCTCCTTGCAATTTACAATATTTGCCATTTGCCTCTCATTTTCATCTCCCCTACTTCACAAAATTTACTGTTTTATTCGCCCTCTTTTTTGTTCACTTTTTTCTCGTAAGATCTCTTATTTGCTTAAACTTGTCATCATTAGTTACTTTGGTATGGCAGAAACAAATGTTGGCCTAATTCCTAAAATTGGATGATATGGCAATCTGGATGCTAAAACTTATGTTTTTGGGGAAAGGGAACATTATTGGAAATGAACATATACAAGAATTTTTCAATTGTGTAGGAAATTTGACTCTTGATGATGCTCCTATACTTAGAAGAACTAAATCTTATGCCGAAGCTATTTTAGCACTATTTCGGAAACTTGAAAATAGATTTATCCATACCCATCCTACCTTGCAAAGATTGTTTTATGAGCTACCCATTATAAAGTATCCTAAAGCTAAACGATAGTTACCCTTGTTCTTATGAATGAATTTGATTACATAGTACAGGAAGCTAGGGCAATTTTTGATTTTTATTGTATGATCCGAAAAAACCGGTGATAAGTGAGATCCTTTATAATAGTGATTATATTTTGATACATTTGCTTGGAAATAATCATTTTTTTATGAGAATCTTAAAAAGGAAATCCTCGTTTTTCATACAATCCAACAAGTTTTCAATGATGTTAATCAACAATACTCTTGGATTGTTGCCGGTAATCAAAGGGGATACATAGATGGGCAAATTGATAATGCTAAAGATTCTATGAATAATGTGTTTCAAGTTATTTTTGCAAAGCCTCCTGACAAGAAGACATCTACGGAAAATAAGAAGGAATATGACAATACTTGAATCTTTGCATTATGCCTAGCTAGGGGCATAATATGATAGTGCTTGTTGGGAGGCAACCCAATGAATAAATTTTGTCTTTTTCTTTATGTTCTTGAGTGTTTGCACAATTATGCTAATGTTATGATTGTTTTTTGTTTGTTTTAGTTAGTGTTTGTACCAAGTAAAGCCTTTGGGATCATGTTGGGTGATAGTTGATTTGATCTTGTTGAAATACAGAAACTTTGTGCACGAGTAATAGAATTTTGTAAAATCAGAGAAGACCGATAAAATTCTGATTTTTGTAAAAAAGATTGATATACAAATTTCCCACATTGTCCTAATATTTAAGAAGTTTTGGAGTTACAGAAGTATTCGAAGTTTTCATATTACTATAGATTGTTCTGTTTTTGACATATTCTGTTTTTTTAGAATTGTGTGCTTATTTTGATGAATTTATGGATTGTATTGGAGGGTATAAGCAATGGAAAAGTTAGAATGCAGTAGATATAATGCAAAAACTAAACATTAATGGGTTCTCCACAGTACTTAGAGTGGTGATTTGCTTTCTTATACTAACGGATCTCACGAAAGTTTTGTTGAATTTTGTGTGATTGAAGTTTTCAAGTTTTGGGTGAGATCACGATGGATGAAGCAATAAGGTGTGAGAAGAGCCTAAGCTTGGGGATGCCCCATGGCACCTCAAGTTATTATCCATAGAGAAACAAGCAACTAAGCTTGGGGATGCCCCCGAAGGCATCCCCTCTTTCTTCTAATGACCATCGGTATTTTACTCGGAGCTATATTTTTATTCGTCACATATCATGAGTTTTGCTTGGAGCGTCTTGTATTATATGAGTCTTTTCTTGTTTTGCTTTTTAGTTTATTTCATCTATCCTTGCTGACCACACCTATTTTAGAGAGCCAAAATTATGCTTTGATTTGTTAGAATTGCTCTCTATGCTTCACCTAAATTTTTTGAGCGATGGAATTGCTCTAGTGCTTCACTTATATATTTTTGAGCATGGTGTCCTTTAATATTTTTGAAGAAATGCTCTCATGCTTCACTTAGATTTATTTGAGAGTTAGTAAATTTTTTAATAAATTCTATCATGCTTCACATATATAATTTTGAGAGGCAAAAAAAATTATGCTCATGTTCTTCACTTAAATTTGTTTGAGCTTCTCAAAACTAACATATGAAATTAGTCCCAAATTGATAGATATTCAAGAGGGATATAGTAAAAACTTTCATGAAGATCATTGGACAAAATAAACTTGATTCCTTGTAATACTTTTGAGTTATGATGATAATGATATGTGAGTTATGTTGGTGAGTAATTATGCTTTAGTAAGAATGGTGGTGTTCAGGGTTGTGATTCCCTATGCAAGCACGAAAGTGAATAGTTATGCAATGAAATTACATCCTATTTGTGGTGCATTATTCACTGTTAGTTATGCTTAATGCTCACAAATGTGATTTTTTGTTTCTTGGATGGATGCTTCCCAATCTTTTTGCTAGCCTCCACTTGTACTAAGTAGAAATACTACTTGTGCATCCAAAATCCTTAAACATAGTTTTGCATTATGCATCCACCATACCTACCTATATGCAGTATTCTCGTGCCGTTCTAAGAAAATTTGTATGTGCCCTCTCTAATTTTCAAAATAAAATTCCTTTTTGTGTGCTCGTACCGCTCATGAAGCGGCAGGGGGTGGCCAATATTTTCCATGCTAGATGTGTTATTCTCAAGGTCAGTGCTTATTCACTTACTTTCAGTTTGGGAACCGCCTATGATATATCTAGCATGGAAAGTGTTGGGAATTACTTGGTCATTTTTGTTGACAGGAAAAGTATGCCTCTCAAAGAAAATTCTCCCTCAATTTAAGCTTTGAGCTCTGGCACCTCTACAAATCCCTACTTCCCCTTGTGAAGGGACTATCTATTTACTTTATGAAATTTTTATTTTTATTTGAGTCTCCATCTTCTCTTATAAAGCACCAACTAAGGGGAACCATGATCGTACTTGAGCATTAGATGTAGCTAATATGCGAGTGTTTTCTTGAATGGATCAATGTTTGAGAATGATGGGCTAGGGACAACTTTCTTTAGTGTTGATCTTTTGAAATACATGGTTGCTTGTTGATATGCTTGAGTATTGAAATCAAACTAGACAATTGCTTCAAACCATATAAAAGTCCAACTGTCCATTCTGCAAAAGAAAAGAATATGTGATGAACATGTTAGGCAGCATTCCACATCAAAAATTCTGTTTTTATCATTTACCTACTCGAGGACGAGTAGGAATTAAGCTTAGGGATGCTGATACGTCTCCAATGTATCTATAATTTTTGCTTGTTCCATGCTCTTATATTATCATTATTGGATGTTTTACAATAATTTTATAGGAACTTTACATCATTTTTTGGGACTAACCTATTGACATAGTGCCTAGTGTCAGTTCATGTTTTTTACTTGTTTTTTACTTTGCAGAGAATCAATACCAAACGGAGTCCAAACACAGCAAAACTTTTTGGAGAATTTTTCTGGACCAGAAGACACAAGATGGGCCAAATAAGTACTGGAGGGGGGCTCCGAGGGGAGCACAACCCACCAGGGCATGCCTGGGGGCCCAGGCGCGCCGAGGTGGGTTGTGCCCACCTCGGTGCCTTCCCGCACCGCCTCTTCACCCTATAAATCCCCAAAAATTTCAAACACCCTAAGGGAGTCGACAAAACACAATTCCAGCCACTGCAAGTTCAGAACCGCGAGATCCAATCTAGAACAATCACAGAGGGGTTCATCATCCTCATTGGCGCCTCTTTGATGACGCGTAAGTAGTTCATCATAGACCTATGGGTCCGTAGACAGTAGCTAGATGGCTGCTTCTCTCTCTTTTAATTCTCACTACAATGGTCTCTTGGAGATCTATTTGATGTAACTCTTTTGCGGTGTGTTTGTTGGGATCCGATGAAATTTGAGTTTATGATCAGATCTTTTATCCATAAATATTATTTGAGTCTTCGTTGATCTCTTATATGCATGATTATTTATAGCCTCGTATTTCTCCTTTGAATCTTTAGTTAAGTTAGGCCAACTAGATCGATTTTTCTTGCCATGGGAAGAGGGGCTTTGTGATAGGTTCGATCGTGTGGTGTTCTTTCCCAGTGATAGAAGGGGAAGAAAGACACGTATGTATCATTGCTATTAAGGATAACAAGATGGGCGCTATTCCTACATGAATAGATTGTCATCATTCTTATTCCATTACTCCATTTCGCCATGAACTTAATACACTAGATGCATGCTAAATAGCGGTCGATGTGTGGAGTAATAGTAGTAGATGTAGGCAGGAGTCTGCCTACTAACCTTGGACGCGATGCCTATGAATTGATCATTGCGTGGATATCATCATAATTATTTGAGGTTCTATCAATTGCCTAACAGTAATTTGTTTACCCACCATGTGCTATTTCTTGAGAGAAGCCACTAGTGAAATCTACGGCACCCGGGTCTATTCTTTATCATATTTGCGTTGAGATCTATTTTTATTTACTTTTATTTTCAGATCTATTATTCAAAAAACACAAAAATACCTTGCTGCACTTTTTTGCTACTTCTTTTATATCACATTTTATCGAGATCTATTTATCCAATCTATCACAATTTTATCTCGTCAACTTGACAATTTCTGACGCCCTTACCCGAAGAAGGGATTGACAACCCCTTATACGCATCAGGTTGCGAGTATTTGTTCTTTCTGTGCAGGTACCGTTTACATAGTGTTGTTTGGTTCCCCTACTGCATTGATACCTTGGTTTCATAACGAGGGGAATACCTACCGTAGCTGTGTTGCATCATTCATTCCTCTTTGGGGAAATATCGACGTAGTTCAAGAGACATCATCTACTATGAGTTTCATGTTGGGCGGTAAACAAATAGTAAAGAAGACATTATCTGTATTTTTAACTGAAGCTGGTATCGACCTGCTTTCATTGGTTTTGGGTCTATCCACAGGTTGCAACGATCACTATGGATTTCTGCATGCACTCCTTACATAATGTCACTATATTTTATTCCTATGCATGTCAGTTAGTACACAATGGAACTGAACATGTAGAGAAAAGAGACGAGCCTTGCATGGCAATAAAATTTCATGCACAAATCGCTCCATGGTGGGTGCAAAGGCAGCCCCATCCCCCCATTTCAGACTGTAATCAAGAGGAAGACAACTAATATAAGGGGGGTTCAGAAGGAGTAGACAACTCCTATTTACCCCCTGAGGTCTTTGCTCTAACTTGGCATGCTGTTGTTTGTCATATCATGCATATGGTGCCTTACATTGCTTACTTTATACATCAAATATGGCATCTACTTAGTTTAGACATGCTTTGTGTGAGTGTCATATGTTTAGTTTCTATATGTGAATTATGCAATGCTATCTTGTTAAGCCAGGCATCATATATGTATATTTTGCAATGCCATCCTGGTTAGCCAATCATCTTATAGGTGAATTATATCACGCCATCCTTTTTTTCATTAGGTATTGCATTTGTCAACAATGTTAGTACATTTAACTACTCCTCCTGTGCATCAACCATTTGACATGGTGATGGAAAAATCTGGAGTAAAAACAAGGTCTTCAGAGCATACAATGTTATCTGACTAAGCATATATCCTGCTGGTTACGGATAGCTTCTCAGAGTAGGATTCAGAGACAGATGAGCAGTCCTATTTCCCCTCCGATGTGTATGCTCTAACTCGGCAGGGTTATGTTGCTCATATCATACGTATGGTGTCTTGCATTGCTCTGCCATTTTCTTACTTTAGACATGCTTTGTGTGAATACCACTTGTTTAGTGTCTAATTACCACATACGTGAATTATGCAATGCCATCTTGTTGTAAGACATTATATAGGTGAATTATGCAATGCTATCTTGTTGCAAGGCATTATATATGTGAATTATGCAATGCCATGCTTTTTAGCCAAGCATCATATATGTGAATTATATCATGCTATCCTTTTTTGGTATTACATATTCCATTTGTCAAAAATGTTTGTATATTCAACTACTCTTCTTGTGCATCAACCATTTGAATTAGTGTGGAAATATCCTGAGTGAAAACAAGGTCTTCAGAGTAGACAATGCTACATGCTAAAGTAGACATCTTGCTGGTTACAGACAGCTCCTCACAGGAGGATTCAGAGCCAAATAATCAGTCCTATTTCCCCCTGAGGTGCATGCTCAAACTTCGCAGGGTTATTACTCATATCATGCATTGCTTAGTTTTTACATCATATACACAATATTGAATGCCATCTGCTTAATTTAGACATCGTATATGCGATTTGTGTACCTTCTTAGTATATAAATCATATACTTGAATTATATCATGCCATCATGTTTACATAGAAAAAAACTATCTGAATTATGGTATGCCAACCCATTTAATAAAGACATCATATAGTTATATCATCTCATCCTGTTTAGTGTTTACGTAGTCATCATATTTTGAATTATGTCATTCTATCCGTGAATTATATCATGCCATCATGTTTCCATAGGCAGCATGTATGTGAATTATGGCATGCTAACCTATTTAGTAAATACATCATATATTGAATTAAGTCTTTCTATCCTGTTTAGTTAGCCATCATATCTGTGAAATTGTGTCACGTTATCATGTTTAGTTAGCCATCATATATGTGAAATTGTGTCATGCTATCTTTTTTGGTTAGACAACATAAATGTGAATTATTTCATTCCCTCTTTTATTCCCCACTATCATTGCACCTATCTATCATACAATGTATGTACATTTAACTACTTTTCTTGTTTATCAGCCATTTTTATTGGAGGGTGATGGCAGTATCCAAGGGAGTAAAAACATGATCTTCAGAAAAGATAGTGATACTAGTCAATGCGGATAGAACCACGGTTGTACTTGCGCAAGAACCAGCCCCACCACACATAACACATACTCTAACAGATTGTACCCCTACCCAGTAGGACAGAGAACCAACTACCCCTGTTCTAACACCAACCCTAGCAGATAGTAACCCAGTTCCAGTTGACACGTTACTGTCTCCACCACAGAGCACCCAAACACGCACAGTTAGTAAGGCAACTTCAGTGCCCAAAGCACGAGGACCACCACACCGAACCCCAACTCAATGCTTAAAGCAGAACAAGAATTGTTCTTAGGTCAGTTTCTGTAGCTATGGTTCATACTCCTTTGCTCTTGCATCACTGTATTTACTCATACCAAGTAATTTCAAATTCGAAGGATGCAATTGAAACTACAATGGTGCAACAAGTAATGTTTGAAACATGTTTCTTGAACTGGTTTGTTGTTGCAACTTGCTCTATTTTGATTTTAGTTTCAATTGAATAAACAGTTATGTTCACATGTCATGCACATTACAAGTGTTATTAGTGTTGTGTAGTTTCCCACACTTATATTCTGTCTATGTTGCTTTGTCTTAAACAGATATGATTTGAACTGTGTATCTTTCTTGATTTGGCAACATAATCTAGAATGATATAGACCATATAGTGACCAGAGTGCATAGATATATGTTTGTTTCATGTTGTTATCTAGTCTACTTTACTACTAAACTGGTTTACCAAAATGAGTTTCACATACAACATGCTAAACCTGTGATTTGTTTGCTTGTTTCTCTTTTAAAAAGCCGACAAAATATTGGAGAAGAGTACCCCACTATGCAATGGTAAAGGAAGTAATGCAGATAAGGTTCAAGATGGTGAGACATCCCTGTTGGTCTCCAAGAAAGCTGATAAAAACTATCTTGAAGACAGTGAGACAACCCTAAATTCCTATCTTGGTGTACTGTTTGAGTTACTGGCCACTACTGCTGGCACAAGGTCGTCGAACTCGCTGCCTAAATTAGTTCGTCTTCTTGAGTCTCAACTTCAAGTTGAAATACATTGATCAGATGGGCTGCGACATGAAGCCGAAGGACTGAGGAAGTCCCTGCTGAATTCAGATGCATACTTTCTGGCGCAACAACATGCGTTGGAGGATTTAAGTACCAAACAAGAGAAAGCTAATAATCTTGTGCATCTAGTGGCACCCCAGCTCAGAGAAACCGGAACACCCCGTATTCTAGCACATAGATCAAGTCTTCTGGAATACGACACTACTTGACATAGAACAAATCAGCTCTTATTACAAAGAATAAGGGATACAACAGTCTAATGTTACAAAGGACCACATCAGCATGACGACACTACTCCTGTTAAGGTAGCTCTATGCTAGCATTGGAATAACTTACAACAGCGAAACAACAGCGACCGCGGTGAACTCCACTCAGCAGGGACTCTACATGGACACAATCTAGCTCGCACAAACGGAAACCTTGACAAACAACCAATCACGACATCACCTGCAATCTGGCATGACACGCCAGGTCAATACATTGAATGTACTTGCGAGCTCAAAACAACCAAAAGCATAAAGGCAAGACAATAACATAGCATTAACAGGTTAAGCTATTAACAACTACTATGATGAGGGAATAGTTATTAAGCATGATATGGTACTTCTAAAATTACTGCTACACCACCATCTCAAGAACCATCTCACTCTTGGCTATCCGGCCAAGCAATAAATCACACCCATCACCTCGTGATCAATACCTCCACGGGATCACCGCGTGACCACATCACAAGTTGAACGATCAACCTCAAGATCATCCCAACATCATCATCAGCATCATATCAGTGTTGATCGAATGGTCTGACCTAGTATGAATTGTGCCCATGACCGAGGACGTGGCTATCGATAGATTAAACACACTCTAAAGAGGTTAGCACACTGTACCCACATCACAGAACCCATGGCTTCGTGCTCCCATTCGGGTGGACCAACGGCGTTCCTACAAAACTAGTCTACTGCAGTGACACTCTCCCGGCCACTCCAACCAACTCCCCTTTGGGCTTAGTCCTTGATGTCTACTACACAACCTTCTTCTTGTAGACGTTGTTGGGCCTGCAAGTGCACAGGTTTGTAGGACAGTACAAATTTCCCTCAAGTGGATGAGCTAAGGTTTATCAATCCGTGGGAGGCATAGGATGAAGATGGTCTCTCTCAAACAACCCTGCAACCAAATAACAAAGAGTCTCTTGTGTCCCCAACACACCCAATACAATGGTAAATTGTATAGGTGCACTAGTTCGGCGAAGAGATGGTGATACAGGTGCAATATGGATAGTAGATATAGGTTTTTGTAATCTGAAAATATAAAAACAGCAAGGTAACTAATGATAAAAGTGAGCGTAAACGGTATTGCAATGATAGGAAACAAGGCATAGGGTTCATACTTTCACTAGTGCAAGTTCTCTCAACAATAATAACATAGATAGATCATATAACAATCCCTCAACATGCAACAGAGTCACTCCAAATCCACTAATAGCGGAGAACAAACGAAGAGATTATGGTAGGGTACGAAACCACCTCAAAGTTATTCTTTTGGATCAATCTATTCAAGAGTTCGTACTAGAATAACACCTTAAGACACAAATCAACCAAAACCCTAATGTCACCTAGATACTCCATTGTCACCTCAAGTATCCGTGGGCATGATTATACGATATGCATCACACAATCTCAGATTCATCCAACCAACACAAAGTACTTCAAAGAGTGCCTCAAAGTTTCTACCGGAGAGTCAAGACGAAAATGAGTGCCAACCCCTATGCATAGGTTCATGGGCGGAACCCGCAAGTTGATCACCAAAACATACATCAAGTGGCACGTGATATCCCATTGTCACCACAGATAAGCACGGCAATACATACATCAAGTGTTCTCAAATCATTAAAGACTCAATCCGATAAGATAACTTCAAGAGGAAAACTCAATTCATCACAAGAGAGTAGAGGGGGAGAAACATCATAAGATCCAACTATAATAGCAAAGCTCAGGATACATCAAGATCGTGCCATAGAGAGAACACGAGAGAGAGAGATCAAACACATAGCTGCTGGTACATACCCTATGCCCCGAGGGTGAACTACTCCCTCCTCGTCTTGGAGAGCATCAGGATGATGAAGATGGCCACCGGTGATGGGTTCCCGCTCCGGCAGGGTGCCGGAACGGGCTCCCGAGAGGTTTTTGGTGGCTACAGAGGCTTGCGGCGGCGGAACTCCCGATCTATCTGGATATTCGATGGTTTTAGGGTATGTGGACTTATATAGACGAAAGAAGTCGGACGGGGGAGCCTCGAGGGGCCCACGAGAGGGTAGGGCGCGCCCAGGGGGTAGGCGCCCCCTGTCTCGTGGCTCCCTCGATGCTCCCTTGCCTTGCACTCCAAGTCTCCTGGATCATAATCTTTCCAAAAATCACACCGCCGAAGGTTTCATTCCGTTTGGACTCCGTTCGATATTCCTTTTCTTCGAAATACTGAAACAGGCAATAAAACAGCAATACGGGTTGGGCATCCGGTTAGTAGGTTAGTCCCAAAAATGATATAAATGTGTAAAATAAAGCCCATAAACATCTAAAAGGGGTAATATAATAGCATGGAACAATCAAAAATTATAGATACGTTGGAGACGTATCAAGCATCCCCAAGCTTAATTCCTGCTCGTCCTCGAGTAGGTAAATGATAAAAATAGAATTTTTAATGTGGAATGCTACCTAGCATAATTCTCAATGTAATTTTGTTTATTGTGGCATGAATGTTCAGATCCAAATGATTCAAAATAAAAGTTCATATTGACATAAGAGATAGTGATACTTCAAGCATACTTATCAAAGTAATCATGTCTTGTCAAAATAACATGGCCAAAGAAAGTTATCCCTACAAAATCATATAGTCCTGTTGTTGCTCTATCTTCATCACACAAAGTATTTAATCATGCACAACCGTGATGACAAGCCAAGCAATTGTTTCACACTTTAGTAATCTCAAACTTTCTCAACTTTCACGCAATACATGAGTGTGCGCCATGGATATAGCACTATATGTGGAATAGAATGGTGGTTGTGGAGAAGACAAAAAGGAGAAGATAGTTTCACATCAACTAGGCGTATCAACGGGCTATGGAGATGCCCATTAATAGATATCAATGTGAGAGAGTAGGGATTGCCATGCAACGGATGCACTAGAGCTATAAATATATGAAAGCTCAACAAAAGAAACTAAGTGGGTGTGCATCCAACTTGCTTGCTCACGAAGACCTAGAGCATTTTGAGCAAGCCCATCATTGGAATATACAAGCCAAGTTCTATAATGAAAAATCCCCACTAGTATATGAAAGTGACAACATAACTGACTCTCTATTATGAAGATCATGGTGCTAATTTAAAGCACAAGTGTGGAAAAAGAGATAGTAGCATTGTCCCTTCTCTCTTTTTCTCTCATTTTATTTTATTTTCCTTTTTCTTCTTCTTTTTCTCTTTTTTTTCTTTTTCTTTTTTTTTCTTTGGCCTTTCTCTTTTTTTGGCCTTTCTATTTTTTTTCTCTCATCCCGACTTGTGGGGGAATCGTAGTCTCCATCATCCTTTCCTCACTGGGACAATGCTCTAATAATGAAGATCATCACACTTTTATGGATTTACAACTCAAGAATTACAACTCAAAGCTAGAACAAGATATGACTCTATATGAATGCCTCCTGCGATGTACCGGGATATGGAATGAATCAAGAGCGACACGTATGAAAATTATGAAGGTGGCCTTGCCACAAATACAATGTCAACTACATGATCATGCAAAGAGCAATATGACAAAAGCAATGCGTGTCATATGAACGGAATGGTGGAAAGTTGCATGGCAATATATCTCAGAATGGCTATGAAAATGCCATAATAGGTAGGTATGGTGGCTGTTTTGAGGAAGGTATATGGTGGGTGTATGGTACCGGCGAAAGTTGCACGGCACAAGAGAGGCTAGCAATGGTGGAAGGGTGAGAATGCATATAATCCATGGACTCAACATTAGTCAAAAGAACTCATATACTTATTGCAAAAATCTAGAAGTCATCAAAAAACCAAGCACTACGTGCATGCTCCTAGGGGGATAGACTGGTAGGAAAAGACCATCGCTCGTCCCCGACTGCCACTCATAAGGAAGACAAACAATAAATAAAATTGTGCTCCAACTTCATCACAAAGTGGTTCACCATACATGCATGCTACGGGAATCACAAACTTCAACACAAGAATTTTTCATAATCACCCAACTAGCAAGACTTTAATATCACTACCTCCATATCTCAAAACAATTATCAAGTATCAAATTGATCATGGCATCCAATTCACTTTCTATGATAGTTTTTATTATACCCAACTTGGATGCTAATCATTCTTGGACCAACTTTGTAACCATAGCAAATACCATGCTGTTCTAAAAGACTCTCAAAATAATATAAGTGAAGCATGAGTGACTAGCAATTTCTACAAAATATAACCACCGCCGTGCTCTAAAAGATATAAGTGATGCACTAGAGCAAATGACAAACTACTCCGAAAGATATAAGTGAAGATCAATGAGTAGTCGAATAATTGTGCAACTATGTGAAGACTCTCTAACATTAAGGAATTTAAGATCTTGGTATTGTATTCAAACAGCAAGCAAAACAAAATAAAATGACATTGCAAGGATAGCACAACTCATGTGAAGAAGCAAAAACTTAGGCTCAACCGATATTAACCGATAGTTGTTGAAGAAGAAAGGTGGGATGCCTAACGGGGCATCCCCAAGCTTAGATGCTTGAGACTTATTGAAATATTATCTTGGGGTGCCTTGGGCATCCCCAAGCTTGAACTTTTGTGTCTCCTTAATTCCTCTCATATCATGGTTTCTCTATTTCTCAAAAACTTCATCCACATAAAACTCAACAAGAACTCGTGAGATAGGTTAGTATAAACCAGTGCAAAACCTTATCATTTTCTACTGTAACAAATCACTAAAATTATTATTCAACATTGCATACTAAATGCCTCTGCATATTTAATACTCATATCGTCAAATAGAATCATTAAACAAGCAAACATATGTAAGCAATGCAAGCATAGCAGCAATCTGCCAAAACAGTATAGTCTATAAAGAATGCACGAGTATCAATACTTCCCTAACTCTAAAAATTATGAGAAAAATACTACGCTGTAGAAGCTTTATCATATCTCATTATGCAGAAAGTTTCAACATTATATCATTCTCTGACTTTTCTAGCGAATTTTTGCAACAGCGGAAAACTTTCTGTTTTCAAACAGCAACATGTATACTAGCAAAATAAGCATGGCAAAGGCTATCCTTGACATTTTTATTGAAACTAAAGCTGCAGAACATTATTATAAATAACAGCAAGAAAATACTAACAAAACAAAATGATGCTCCAAGCAAAACACATATCATGTGGTGAATAAAAATATAGCTCCAAGTAAAGTTACCAATGAACGAAGACGAAACAGGGGATGCCTTCCGGGGCATCCCCAAGCTTAGGCTTTTGGCTATTCTTGAATATTACCTTGGGGTGCCTTGGGCATCCCCAAGTTTAGGATCTTGCCACTCCTTATTCCATAGTCCATCGAATCTTTACCCAAAACTTGAGAACTTCACAACACAAAACTCGACAGAAAACTCGTAAGCTCCGTTAGTATAAGAAAATAAAACCACCACTTAGGTACTGTAGTGAACTCATTCTAAATTCATATTGGTGTAATATATATTGTACTCCAACTTATCTATGGTTCATACCCTCCGATACTACTCATAGATTCATCAAAATAAGCAAACAACACATAGGAAACAGAATCTGTCAAAAACAGAACAGTCTGTAGTAATCTGTATCAAAAGTATACTTCTGGAACGCCAAAAATCCTACCAAATTAGGAAGTCCTAAGAAATTTGTGTTCAAATCCAGATAAAAAAGAATCATATCAATAGCACGTTTCTGTAAATTAACAAACCTAATTTACTGGATGCAAAAGTTTTTGATTCTCAGCAGGATCAACACAACTATCACCGTAAGCTATCCTAAAGGTCTTACTTGGCACTTTATTGAAACAAAAGCTATAAAACATGATTAGTACAGTAGCATAATCATGTGAACACAAAAACAACAGTAAGAATAAATATTTGGTTGTCTCCCAACAAGCGCTTTTCTTTAATGCCTTTCTAGCTAGGCATGATGATGACAATGATGCTCACATAAAAGATAAGAATTGAAACATAACGAGAGCATCATGAAGCACATGACTAGTACATTTAAGTCTAACCCAATTCCTATGCATAGGGATTTTGTTAGTAAACAATTTATGGGAACAATAATCAACTAGCATAGGAAGGTAAAACAAGCATAGCTTCAAGATTTTCAACACATAGAGAGGAAACTTGATATTATTGCAATTCCTACAAGCATATATTCCTCCCTCATAATAATTTTCAGTAGCATTATGAATGAATTCAACAATATAACCAGCACCTAAAGCATTCTTTTCATGATCTACAATCATAGAAAATTTACTACTCTCCACGTAAGCAAATTTCTTCTCATTTGGAATAGTGGGAGTATCATAAAAGACTTGAATACTGTAAATTATTTCCACATTAAAAGAGTAATGTTCAGAAAAAGGGTAATCATAATCATGACAGGCTTTATAAATATAATCATCACTACTTTTTATAGCATAAGTTTCATCACAATAATCATCATAAGTAGCAACTTCGTTCTCATCATAATCGATTGAAACCTCTCCCAAGATAGTGGAATCATCACTAAATAAAGTTGACACTCTTCCAAATCCACTTTCATGTTCATCACAATAAGATTCAACATCCTCCAAAATAGTGGGATCACTACTTCCTAAAGTTGACACTCTTCCAAACCCACTTACATCAATATAACCATCATAAATAGGAGGCATGCTATCATCATAATAAATTTGCACATCAAAACTTGGGGGACAAAAAATATCATCTTCATCAAACATAACTTCCCCAAGCTTGTGATTTGCATATCATTAGCATCATGGATATTCAAGGAATTCATACTAACAACATTGCAATCATGCTCATCATACATAGATCTAGTACCAAACATTTTAATGCATTCCTTTTCTAGCACTTGAGCACAATTTTCCTTTCCATCATACTCACGAAAGATATTAAAAAGATGAAGTGTATGAGACAAACTCAATTCCATTTTTTTGTAGTTTTCTTTTATAGACTAAACTAGTGATAAAACAAGAAACTAAAAGACTTGATTGCAAGATCTAAGGATATACCTTCAAGCACACACCTCCCCGGCAACGGCACCAGAAAAGAGCTTAGTTGACGGGGTGTGAGTGCCGCTTACCTAGCCTCCCCGGCAACGGCGCCAGAAAAGAGCTTGATGCCCACTACACAACCTTCTTCTCGTAGACGTTGTTGGGCCTGCAAGTGCACAATTTTGTAGGATAGTAGCAAATTTCCCTCAAGTGGATGACCTAAGGTTTATCAATCCCTGGGAGGCATAGGATGAAGATGGTCTCTCTCAAACAACCCTGCAACCAAATAACAAAGAGTCTCTTGTGTCCCCAACACACCCAATACAATGGTAAATTGTATAGGTGCACTAGTTCGGCGAAGAGATGGTGATACAAGTGCAATATGGATAGTAGATATAGGTTTTTTTAATCTGAAAATATAAAAACAGCAAGATAACTAATGATAAAAGTGAGCGTAAATGGTATTGCAATGATAGGAAACAAGGCATAGGGTTCATACTTTCACTAGTGTAAGTTCTCTCAACAATAATAACATAGATAGATCATATAACAATCCCTCAACATGCAACAAAGAGTCACTCCAAAGCCACTAATAGCGGAGAACAAATGTAGAGATTATGGTAGGGTACGAAATCACCTCAAAGTTATTCTTTCGGATCAATCTATTCAAGAGTTCATACTAGAATAACACCTTAAGACACAAATCAACCAAAACCCTAATGTCACCTAGATACTCCATTGTCACCTCAAGTATCCGTGGGCATGATTATACGATATGCATCACACAATCTCAGATTCATCCAACCAACACAAAGTACTTCAAAGAGTGCCCCAAAGTTTCTACCGGAGAGTCAAGACGAAAATGTGTGCCAACCCCTATGCATAGGTTCATGGGTGGAACCCGCAAGTTGATCACCAAAACATACATCAAGTGGCACGTGATATCCCATTGTCACCACAGATAAGCACGGCAAGACATACATCAAGTGTTCTCAAATCATTAAAGACTCAATCCGATAAGATAACTTCAAGAGGAAAACTCAATTCATCGCAAGAGAGTAGAGGGTGAGAAAGATCATAAGATCCAACTATAATAGCAAAGCTCGCAATACATCAAGATCGTTCCATAGAGAGAACATGAGAGAGAGAGAGATCAAACACATAGCTACGGGTACATACCCTCAGCCCCGAGGGTGAACTACTCCCTCCTCGTCATGGAGATCGCCAGGATGATGAAGATGGCCACCGGTGATGGGTTCCCCCTCCGGCAGGGTGCCGGAACGGGCTCCCGAGTGGTTTTTGGTGGCTATAGAGGCTTGCGGTGGCGGAACTCCCGATCTATCTTGATATTCGATGGTTTTAGGGTATGTGGACTTATATAGGCGAAAGAAGTCGGTCGGGGGAGCCTCGAGGGGCCCACGAGAGGGTAGGGCGCGCCCAGGGGGGTGGGCGCGCCCCCTGTCTCGTGGCTCCCTTGATGCTCCCCTAGCTTGCACTCCAAGTCTCCTGGATCATAATCTTTCCAAAAATCACGCTGCCAAAGGTTTCATTCCATTTGGACTCCGTTTGATATTCCTTTTCTTCGAAATACTGAAACAGACAATAAAACAGCAATAGAGGCTGGGCCTCCAGTTTGTAGGTTAGTACCAAAAATGATATAAATATGTAAAATAAAGCCCATAAACATCCAAAAGGGGTAATATAATAGCATGGAACAATCAAAAATTATAGATACGTTGGAGACGTATCAAGCATCCCCAAGCTTAATTCCTGCTCGTCCTCGAGTAGGTAAATGATAAAAATAGATTTTTTGATGTGGAATACTACCTAGCATAATTATCAATATAATTTTCTTTATTGTGGCATGAATGTTCAGATCCAAACGATTCAAAATAAAAGTTCATATTGACATAAGAGATAGTGATACTTCAAGCATACTAATCAAAGTAATCATGTCTTGTCAAAATAACATGGCCAAAGAAAGTTATCCCTAGAAAATCATATAGTCTGGCTGTTGCTCTATCTTCATCACACAAAGTATTTAATCATGCACAACCCCGATGACAAGCCAAGCAATTGTTTCACACTTTAGTAATCTCAAACTTTTTCAACTTTCACGCAATACATGAGCGTGAGCCATGGACATAGCTCTATATGTGGAATAGAATGGTGGTTGTGGGGAAGACAAAAAGGAGAAGATAGTTTCACATCAACTAGGCGTATCAACGAGATATGGAGATGCCCATTAATAGATATCAATGTGAGTGAGTAGGGATTGCCATGCAACGGATGCACTAGAGCTATAAATATATGAAAGCTCAACAAAAGAAACTAAGTGGGTGTGCATCCAACTTGCTTGCTCACGAAGACCTAGAGCATTTTGAGGAAGCCCATCATTGGAATATACAAGCCAAGTTCTATAATGAAACATTCCCACTAGTATATGAAAGTGACAACATAAGAGACTCTCTATCATGAAGATCATGGTGCTAATTTAAAGCACAAGTGTGAAAAAATAGATAGTAGCATTGTCCCTCATATCATATCAACCTATGATCCAAGTTATAGCAATATCCAACAAATAATCTAGAGAATAATATAGTCACCTCATAATAAATCCCAAGGGTAGCATACTACTAAAATCATGATGAATCCAAAATACTATGATGCTATTAATCCAATAACAATATCATTATATTAATCTAAGATCCTCATGATAGCATCAATTCCAAAATAATACTCCAAAGCATAATATCAACTACTATCATGAAAATAATCATAAGAGCCACTAATAATCCAATGGCAACATGTCATCCTCATAAGATGCAAAATAATACTCCTAGTAATTCAGACAACATTATTGCAATAGCAAGATCAAAACAACTACAAGAAGTTCCATGAACAAATCATATGTAGCTAATGCAAGATTTTAAATAAGTTCAAATAAATTAACCATGATATTTCATTGCCGACATGCAAATGGAGGGTCTGGCTTGCCTATGCTGGATGATACACCGGGAGGAAGTGCGAGAAGCTCGCGGAAAGAATCATCGAAAAATGTCCTCTCTCAGAGTGGGCTGAATATATCACGCCCAATATGCGGTACCATCCTAAAGAGACTCGAAGGTCCCACCAAGGATGGAACCGCATATTGAAACGCTTTTGCAAGGTGGATATCATTACATCAACATTACATAATAGGTGGGGATACCTACAAAAGGCATACAATGCCACACGAATACAACATCATCTTACATAAGAGCACCATCCGACTACGGATGAAACACAAACAAAACTCAAACGACATCCACCCTGCTAGCCCAGGCTGCCGACCTGGAACCTATCCCCTGATCAAAGAAGAAGCAGAAGAAGAACTCCAAAACAAGCAAACATCACTCTCGCGTCATGATCATCGCATAACCTGCACCTGCAACTGTTGTTGTAGTAATCTGTGATCCACGAGGACTCAGCAATCCCATTACCATGGGTATCAAGACTAGCAAAGCTTAATGGGAAAGGAAGGGGTAAAGTGGTGAGGTTGCAGCAGCGACTAAGCATATATGGTGGCTAACATACGCAAATAAGAGCGAGAAGAGAAACAACGGAACGGTCGTGAAGCTAGCAATGATCAAGAAGTGATCCTGAACTCCTACTTACATCAAACATAACCCAACACCGTGTTGACTTCCCGGACTCCGCCGAAAAGAGACCATCACGGCTACACACGCGGTTGATGCATTTTAATTCGAATCTGGTGTCAAGTTATCTACAACTGGACATTAATAAATTCCCATCTGCCACATAATTGCGGGCATGGCTCTCGAAAGTTTATACCCTGCATGGGTGTCCCAATTAGCCCATCACAAGCTCTCACGGTCAACGAAGGATATACCTTCTCCCAGGAAGACCCGATCAGTCTCGGAATCCCGGTTTACAAGACATTTCAACAATGGTAAAACAAGACCAGCAAAGCCGCCCGATGTGCCGACAATCCCGATAGGAGCTGCACATATCTCGTTCTTAGGGCAACACCGGATAAGTCAAGCTACGAGTAAAACCAGCCCTCGAGTTTCCCCGAGGTGGCCCCGCAGGCTGCTCGGTTTCTGACCAGCACTTAGAGAAGCACTGGCCCGGGGGGGCTAAAATAAAGATGACCCTCGGGTTGGCCGACCCAAGGGAAGGGTATAGGTGGTGGTGAGGCAAATGGTAAAACCAAGGTTGGGCCTTGCTGGAGGAGTTTTATTCAAAGAAAACTATCAAGGGGGTCCCATAAATCACCCAACCGCGTAAGGAACGCAAAATCCGGGAACATAACACCGGTATGACGGAAACTAGGGTGGCAAGAGTGGAACAAAACACCAGGCATAAGTCCGAGCCTTCCACCATTTACCAAGTATATAGATGCATTAATTAAATAAGAGATATTGTGATATCCCAACATAATCATGTCCACCATGGAGAAATCTTCAACTTCACCTGCAACTAACAATGCTATAAGAGGGGCTGAGCAAAAGCAGTAACATAGCCAAGCAACGGCTTGCTAGGAAGGGTGAAAAAGGTTAGAGGCTGACATGGAAAATTGGGAGGCTTGAAGAACAAGTGATAGGTAGCGCAGCATAGCGATAGAACGAAGCAACTAGCATAGCAATGATAGTAGTGAGATCCAAGGTGACGGTCATCTTGCCTGAAATCCCACTAGGAAGAAGAACGAGTCCATGAAGAAGATGGACGGATGAAGCCGAACCAAGCGTAGACGACCAAATCCTCATGATCGCAACGAAACGGGAACTATCGAGAAGAAGCACACAACATGGTAAACACACTACACATATACGTGACATGATGCACAACCAAGCATGATGCATGACAAAGCTACATGAAGCTACTCATGGCAAGAGATGATGCATACAAGAGCAACACATCAAAGCAAGTTTAAATGAGGCCGATAACAACATATGACAAAACCGGAAAGACCCCATATGTAAATTTAGAAGTTGATCCAGAACTGAACAAACATTAAGTTGAAGTTGTTAAACAACAAGTTAAGATGCACCAAGATGATCTACATGAGATTGTAGTCAAGTTACATATAAAGTTCATTTAATTCGGAGCTACGGCCTAGAAGATATGAGCAAAACAAGTCAAACATGGCATTGATGCAAAATGCACCCAAACATCAAGCAAACACCTCAAAACAAGGATGCAACATGATAATATGAAATTTCATGCAAAATCAAGCAAGTTTCATATAGAGCACACTCAAAACGGAGCAACGGTTCAACACATACACTCTACACAAGTTTAAAGGACAAGCTGTCCAAAATAGCAACTAGGAATCTAGCAAGCATCAAAAAAATATGCTACAACATCTCAACGTGAAAACAAAAGGCATGGGCATGAAGTACAGGTAAAGCATGACAAAACATGAACGCTGAGCTATCTCCATAAATCACTAGAACATGCTCAAAAAGACATGGCAAGATTGCAAATAATAACAGTTTACAGACTTAGCAGAAATAACATCAGGTTGCAATGTTTAGAGCTATCAAACAACATGTTACAGGAACTTAAAATGGCAAACAAAGGCATGGCATGCTAATACTAAAGACAAAGAACAAAACTGCCTTACTGAACTAATTCCAAAGATCAACAGAAAACATGTTAGCATCCATGCAAATATGGCAAATGATATGACAGATTCAGACATGGCAGGAACAATGATAAGTAGGCATGTTGGTGAGCTTGTACCACTCACCACAGAACAATACGTGGCATGACAAGGTAACCAACAGTAGAAAGACATATTTATGAAGCTAAGCATGGCAAGAGCAAGTTCATAGCGTGCATGGATCACTAGCAAAACGCATGGCAAAACTGAACTTAATGTTAACAGGCTGACAACAACATTATTTAGCAATTTGAGAGAAAGATTACAACAAGATATGTCAGACTATAAATTCAACCAGGGGCATGGATGGATAAAGCATGACATGTTTAACAAAACATCCTTAGTGAACATCTCCAGATTATGCATAGAATGACTTGTAGCAGCAGGTTTACATAGCATCATGATATAGCAGATTTAGCCTAGCAAAACAGTAACAGCAAGTACCCTACTTAACAAGCTTAAATCACTCACCACAAGGCACACAAAAATACATGGATGGCACTACTGTAAAGATGGCATGATGTATCTCAAAACTCATGTAGACATCAAACTCATAGGATACACACACAAAATGCAATGAAAAAGACAAATCACCAAGTTCTGTTAACAGACAGTAGATAATATCATATAGCACTCTTGCAACGATGATTCAGGCATCAAGATGATCTCAAAGAATAATGACCCAATGGAACAAAATGAAGAGGATCTCATGCTGAACATTTCGGTATATTATACATGCAAAAGGTATCTACGGATGAGGAGTTATGGCATGTCAAAGGAGGCACCAAAATATGACAGAAAAGGGACCGCAGTTTTTCAAAAAACAAACAGGTGAGCGCAAGGTAACTAAATTGCGCACGGGGCGAGGGTTAGGCAGGCTGCTCACCATGGGCTCGGCCCAGCACGACGAAGGACGAGGCGGGCCGGAGGGGATGCGGCCCACGCGTGGAGCACACACGGTCAACGGGCGGCCGGACGGGATCGGGCTCCTCCCGATCTTGCGAGGCGGCGGCGGCGGGGTCCGGCGAGGGAGACGGGGCGCCGGCGGGTGGAGGCGGCGGCGCCGAGCTCCGGCGAGCTCCATGGCGGCGCCGGCCATGGAGGTCCCGACAGTGGGGAGGTGGCGCAGGGCGGAGGCGCTTGGCGGCGGGGTCGGCGAACG
>NC_041393.1:298044150-298046867 GCF_002162155.2 Triticum dicoccoides
GCACGAAGCGGGCGGCGGTGGGCGAGATCCGGGCGGCGGCGGGCCCGATCTGGGCTCCCTCGGGCCGCGGCGGCGGCGGGCGGCGCTGGGACACATGGCGGGCGCTGGCTGGGCAGTGGCGCGGGTGGCGGACATGTCCGGGCGGCAGGGTTTTTGTCCGGCGGCGCGGAGAGGAAGATGGCTAGGGTTTGGACGCAAATTTCGGAGGGGGAGGTGTTTAAATAGGTACAGGGAGCTAGGGTAGTCCAAATGGGGTGCGGTTTTTGCCCACACGGTCGTGATCGAACGACCAAGAGCATGGAGGGAATTTGGATGGGCTCATGGGCTGTGGTGAAGAGGGGCTGGGCTGCAAAGAGAGAGGGGTTTCGGGCAACGCGGTTAACCATTGGGGCATCAAACGACCTCTAACTGGAATGAAATTTGACGGGCGGTCTACCGGTGATATACCAAGGCCACTCAGCAAATCTCGGTCCATTCCGAGAACGTTTTTCTCCCGCTCACGAAACAAGGTCTGAGAGGGGCGACGGGCGCGGCGAGAGGTCCGGACTTCGAACGGACAACGGAGAGAACCTGGGGAACCCGAATGGATGCAAGTTTTAAAAAACATGCAGATGAAATGCAGATGATGACATGGAAAAATGCAACATGCAAGCAAATGACATGACAACGACGGTGAATAACTGGATGACACCTGGCGCATCGGATCCGGGGCGTTACAACACTCCTCCACTAACAAGAGATCTCGTCCCGAGATCTTAGGAACGAGACGGAAGAGAAAGAGGAAGAGGTGAAGTAAGAATGCAAGAGAGAAGATGAACAAAGTCGAGAGCACTCGGGTAGAAAAGAAGAACAACGAATATGACGAGAATGAGAAGCTGAAGGAATAAGATAGACTCTGAAACCACACCGTTTAGAACAAGATAGGAAAGGAATAAGAACGGAAGAATTTAGGCAGCACTCCGGCTGAAAATGGAAGGAATAGAACATGAACTTCACAAGATGGGATGGCGCTTGATGAGATGAACAACGCAATGCCTCCGGAAGAATTGAAAGAATGGAATGAAAAGAACTTAGAAGGAAGGGTTGAACGGAGTTGTTGAGAAAATCAACAACGAAAGAATAAGCTTGTGGTGGACTTATGGGTAACATCTCAAAATTATGAGATGATAACCGACCACAAACGGAAAAGATTGAATAGCTGAGAAGAATGAAGAAATGCAAAACTCATCTTCAAAAGAATACAGAGAATTAATAGGACCTCGAAAAGCAAGAAGAAGAATACTTGAGCTTCGCCTCCAAAGATCTTGATGAGCACTTGCGAAATGAATTAAATCATGACGAACCACCATGAAGAACTCCGGTAACAAAAGGATGATGAGATAGGATGAAGGAAGAAAGAATAAGATGAGCCTTGCGGTGATTTAGATGGAGGTTCCGACGTAATGGCCGAGGAAATAGAACTCCGGAAAAGAAAAGATGAAAACACTTGGACCTAGAATTTATTCCTCAAGAACAAACTCCGAAGAAAAGGATTAATCACTTTGGGGAAATAAGAATAAGATTTATTGTCTGCTTATCCTTCATCAAATTAACTTGATGACAAGCAATGGAGTTTTGCATACTACCTATTCTTCTTGAAAAGGATTAAGGGTTATAGCACAAAACTTGAGAAAGTCTTCATGAACCACCGGTAGGATTGGAAAGAGCGAATGAATTAATATGATAATCAAGGAAAAAGAATCTTGAACGAACCACCGTAAGAATTCGAAAATGACTGATGAAAGAGAATGAATCACCGGGAAGAATTAGAAGAACCAATATGCTCGAGGGGATTTAGATGCAAAATAACAAAGAGATCATGAGCTGATTAAAGAACACTTGAACGAAGCACCGGGATAATTGGGTAATGGTAGCTGAAATGTGAGGACGAAAACAATTCTTCTGGAATGATGGCCTCCGGTGAAAAGAAACGGGAAAACAACTCCTGAAATACTCCAGATGGATGAAAAGAATTTCTGACAAACGGGGTAATTTGCGAGGATAACATGAAGCTAGAACCACGAATATTCGAGAGAACGAACAAGGTTTAAAAGTAACTCTTCTTCGATCTTCAAATGACGACGAGAAAACACCACCAAATTTACTGAGATACTCCAGAAGAATGAAAAGCGAAGATGTTGAGCCAACAATGAAAAGATTCGAAATCGATCTTGGAAAGGCATCTGACTGATTGATTACCCACAAGGGTAGGGGATCTATCGTAGTCCTTTCGATAAGTAAGAGTGTCAAACCCAACGAGGAGCAGAAGGAAATGATAAGCGGTTTTCAGTAAGGTTTTCTCTGCAAGCACTGAAATAGTAGGTGATAGATAGTTTTGTGATAAGATAAATAGTAACGAGCAGAAGTAAATAAAGTAAATAAAGTGCAGCAAGGTGGCCCAATCCTTTATGTAGCAAAGGATAAGCCTGGACAAATTCTAATAATAAGGAAGAAGCTCCCGAGGACACATTGGGAATTATCGTCAAGCTAGTTTTCATCACGCTCACATACTCAACTATCTCGTAGTCTCCCATAATTGTTAACACTCACGCAATACTTGTGGTTATAGAGTTTCAACCGGACACTGAGAAAGATAGGGGCTTATTGTGTTGCCTCCCAATGTATTCACCTTTAGGTGATGTCAACAATAATAGCCTATGCCAACTTACATCCAATGG
>NC_041393.1:298047405-298086398 GCF_002162155.2 Triticum dicoccoides
TATATCATGATCTTTCAAACACGAAGAGCTTGCCAAAGGATAAAATGAAAAAGGGAAAGGTGAGGATCACCTTGACTCAAGTATTAAAGTAAAACATAAAGTAAAAGATAGGCACTTCGCGGAGGGAAGCAGAGGTTGTCATGCGCTTTTAGGGTTGGATACACAAAATCTTAATGCAAAAGAACGTCACTTTATATTACCCCTTGTATGTGGACCTTTATTATGAAATCCGTAGCTTTTATTACTTCCACAAAAAGTTCGTACAAAGCTTATTTTCTCTGCACTAATAAGTCATGCATATTTAGAGAGCAATTTTTATTGCTTGCACCGATGACAACTTACTTGAAGGATCTTACTCAATCCATAGGTAGGTATTGTGGACTCTCATGGCAAAACTGGGTTTAAAGGATATTTGGAAGCACAAGTAGTATCTCTACTTGGTGCAAGGAGTTTTGGCTAGCATGAGGGGGAAAGGCAAGCTCAACATGTTTAGAAGGTCACTGACGATATACTTTAACTGAGATGTCGGAAAACATAAACCATTACATTGTCTTCCTTGTCCAACGTCAACTCTTTTAGCATGTCATAGTTAATGAGTGCTTCACAATCATAAAAGATGTCCAAGATAATATATCTATATGTGAGCCCCTCTTTCCTTATCACTTCCTATTAATTGCAACGATGACCAAGGCTACGTTCATCAACTCTCAACAATTTTTATGCCTCATACTTTCTATGTGTGAAGTTATCACTATCCATAAGATCAATATGAACTCTTTTGTTCTTTCTACTTTCTCAAGATCATAGCCACATAGCAAAGCCCTTGACTCAACACTAATCTTTATTATAGATGGCACACGGACTCGCTTACAAAAAGAGATCACAACAAAAAACTCAAAACTACTTGATATCAAAACTTCAAACTAATAGATCAAGATACTACTAAAAGGATCGAACAAAATAAAGTGGTAAAGATAGGAGTGTGATGGTGATACGATACCGGGGCACCTCCCCCAAGCTTGGCAGTTGCCAAGGGGAGTGCCCATACCCATGTGATTATGTCTTCGGAGGTGATGGAGGTGGTGATGACGACGGTGGATAATCGCACATTGAGCGTAAAAGCTCCTCCAACTTGTGGATAATGCCCTTGAGCCCAGCAATATGATCCTTCAACAAGATATTCTCATGTGTGAGATACTTGTTCTGTATGCGGGCTAACTCAATCATCTTGAAAGCTTCAATCTCTGTTGGAGTGAAAAGGTTAGGTAAAGGTTGAGGGATGTCTTCTTCTTTCACCACCGGAGCTTGAACCTCCATGGCCCTCTTGATTCCCTCATCCTTGTTGATCTCTGCTGGTTCCTCTCTTTTCAATTCTATCTTCAATAGCCAAGCATCCTTGTCTTCGTTGTTGGTGGAAGGAGAAGTCATGGTGCTCTAAATCTGCAACGGAAACAGCTCGAAATGAAAACAGAGGATATTTGCGTGATACTGTGGTCAAAACCTTCGGGAGTATATATAATGAATTTTTACCGACCAAAATACGTAACTGTCGGTGTACTAGAATAGGGGTACCCTAGTACCCCGAACTTGTGCACGGGCAGTTGTAGCGCCCCGCGGCAAGGCTTGCCGGGCGAACGCCAAGACCCTCCAAGGTTCCCTTGAAGCCATCCAAGAACAAAGTATATAAGCTAAGGAGACAAGACCCCGGCAAGAGGAGCTTGCCGGGAAGGCCAATCAAGGCGCACCAAGGAACTTGCCGCGACGCGCCACTCGCTCCGGCAAGGGAGCAAGGCCCCGGCAAGAGGAGCTTGCCGGGAAGACCAACCAAGGTACCTCGAAGCCCGGCAAGTGACAAGCCTCCGGGCCCGACAAGATAGCAGTGGCGGCAAGACACTTGCCGTGGCAGGCGGCCACTCTGCGTCCACGCTCCAGCGCATCCACCAACGTGTCGCTCTGGGGGCCTCTCCGGGCGTGCGTGGCGGGAGGCTGTGCAGCCAGCGGTGCGCAGTGGCATGCGAAGCTGACAAGATCGCCATCGTGGCGAACGGTGGCGCCCCTAACGGTCCTTTTCTGCACTGTTCGGGCGACTCAGACGGGCATTTAATGCCCTTGTCCCCTGCCGTCAGGGTTAGGTAGGGTGCACTGTACAAGCAACTGTATCAACTACCTCGCTTTTTACGTTTTTACCCTCCTCTGCGTTGCCACCTGTCGGTGACCCCTTTAGCGTATAAAAGGAGGCCCATGCGCAACGTAGAGGGGGTTCGGCTCATAGGTTCGAAGCCTCAGACAATTTACTTCGATCCATCCGTAGCCCAGAGAACATCCCACTCTCGCTTTGGAGAGCAAGAACACCAGATAATACAATCAGACAAGCAGCAGTAGGAGTGTTATCTCTCCGGAGAGCTCTGAAGCTGGGTAAACTGCTCATGTGCCTCGCCTCGATCTGCTCTTCATGCGATCTCCGCCCCCCTCCGAACCGAAAGGGGCCCGGTCCGCCGGTCCCATAGGTGTTCGAGGATCAGTTTCCCCGACATCTTTGGCGCGCCAGGTAGGGGACGTCGAGATTGCGTGAATCTGATCCGGTGTTCACACGAGCTAGATCCTTGTTCCCTTCATCAACATGCCACCGAAGAAGAAGACCTCGGCGGCAGCCGCTCCGTCCACGTCGTTTCCGCCTCCGTTGGAGCAAACGGGTGGTGGAGTGGACGCCGGCGGAAGAACAGCCGTCGATGAGGGTGCTCACAGTGCTGCCAAGTCCAAGGATAAGGCTGCACAAACCTCGGCGACTGTACATGTTCCGCGCCACTCTCAAGAGGCGCAAGATCAACAGCATCATGGCGCTTGCACCACCATGCGCATGTTAGACCAAGGCCAAGCTGGTGGATCTCGGGGCGCTCAAGACCAGCATGCGCGCCAGCATGCTGGCACGAGCGGGGCACGGTCGCCTGGACGGGATACTGCTCCTTCTAACATAGTTAGAAGTTCGAGCACGTCCTGCTCCTCCCGCCGTCCGCCACTGCCACCCACCACCCCAGCAGAAGCTTTGGCGCGAGCTCAACTTCTCCTAGATTACCCTCCAACGTCGGACAAGATCGACGAATGGAGAGCCACCATCCAGAGTCTCATCGGCTACGCCAACGGCGACACTCCATGGCGGCCGAGCGCATCGCCGCCGCGGCAGGACCGCCGGACGCGAGCTGGTGGCGACGAAACGGGCGGAGGTGCAACTACCATGCAATCACCGCCCCGAAGGCCAAGATCGCCGACTCGCCGGATCCACCTCGACAGCGACTCCACTGCATCGTCGGATCCACGAGTTCGTCGCGATCAGCGCCAAGTTCTTCATGATCGACAACAAGAAGACGCTCGAACCCGCATCGAGCGCCGAAGAGAAGCGCGACGTCAATCCGACAAGCGCGCTGGGCCCTCTGTTGACATGCATGCACCAGGGGAACAAGGCGATCTGCCGTACGCGGTAGGTTGTCCTGCGTTCACTCGTGAGCTGCGGCAAGTCCAGTGGCCCAGCACAAAAAACTTCAAGCCAAACGTACCGGAGAAGTACGACGGCAAGACGCATCCGTCAGAGTTCCTCAGCATCTACACCATTGCGGTGCAAGCTGCCGGGGGACGAGATGACAAGATCCTTGCCAACTACTTCCCGCTGGTGCTCAAGCCCAACGTCAGATCCTGGCTCATGCACTTGCCGGACAACTCCATATCCTCTTGGGCTGATCTGTGCCATCAGTTTGTCGGCGCCTTTACCGGCGGACACAAGCCTCATGGCCAGGAGAGTGATCTTCATCTGCTCGCCCAGAAGGAAGGAGAGCCCCTGTGCAAGTACATTCAGAGATTCAGTAGCGTGCAGCACAACATCCCAGACGTCCACCCTGCTGCGGTGATCAGCGCGTTCCATCAGAACATGCGGAACCGCAGGATGCGGGAGGAAATGGCGATGTGCAAGATCAGGGACGTCAGTGAGTTATATGCACTGGCCGACAAGTGCGCGCGTGCTGAGGAAGGGAGGAGACTCCCCAGAGAAAATATAGGAGCGGGAGGATCTGACAGTGAAGATGCCGCCCCGACAAGGAAAAACCGGCGGCGGAACAACAGAAGGAGGAAAAGCAAAGAAGTGCTAGTTGTTGAGCAGTCCGGCAACGGTGGCGGCGCCAAGGAAGCCATAGTTGGTAACTCCAACAAGGAGGTTGCCGCGGAGGTGGCGGTCGCCGACAAGCAGGACGGCACCAACAAGCAGTATTGCAAGATTCACCGCACCAAGGGCCATGATCTTCAAAACTGCAAGAGGGTCGAGCAGCTTGTTGAGCAACAGAAAGCTGAATACGAGCGGCGCGACAAGGAGAAGGCTCAAGAAGGAGCTGGTGGATCCGGAAGGAAACGTCCCAGCCGAGGAGGACGCCGTGGCAAGGCCAAGCAGCGGCAAGGAGACAGACCTCCTCGCGGCCGCGACAAGGATGAAGATGACGGCGACGATGAAGATATGGATGATGAGGACACTGATGAGCAGGAGTTCCAGAAAGCTACAGAGGTCCTGTGCATTGACGGTGGTGCTTCTTTGCATGCCTCGCACCGCCAGCTCAAGTAGTGGATGCGGGAGGTTAATGCAGCAGAACCACCCGTCGAGTCACGAAGGCCTCTGAAATGGTCCAGCACGCCTATCATCTTTGATATTGAGGACCACCCAGATCGCATAACTGCAGTCGGGTGCTTGCCGATGTTGGTTTCACCAACAATCCGCAACCTCAAGGTCACTAAGATGGTAGTTGACGGCGGGGCCGGCTTGAATCTGATCTCCTCCACAGTGCTCCAGAAGCTCCAGATCCCCGACAGCGAGCTCGAAGAGACCGGCACATTTCAAGGAATCAACCCGGGAAGGAGTAAGCCAAAGGGAAAGATCACGTTGCCGGTAACATTTGGCAGTGAGCTGAACTTCAGGACTGAGAGGGCCACGTTTGACGTTGCCGATTTTCCATTACCTTACAATGGAATCCTTGGCCGTCCGGCACTCGCCAAGTTCATGGCAGCCTCTCACTATGCGTACAACGTACTGAAAATGTCAGGCCCAATAAGTGGCATCTCTGTCCCTGGCGACAAGAAGGATGCTCTTATCTATGCCGACAAGATCTACCGGAAGCAGCAGCCGCAGCAGAACGAAGGACACTTGCCGCTGAAGCTCCCGGGGGGAAGAAGACCAAGTCCGGCAAGAGCTCTGATGCCCACTCCGGCAAGCGCACCTCTTCGGAGTGCTGCGCTACCGTCGAGGACGCACCATCGAGCTCCACCGGCAAGTGCAAGAAGGCGATGGCAGCTCCACCTGCGACTAAGAAGGTGTCCGCTAAGGAGGATGGCACTGGTGGTACCTTCACCATCAGCGCCACTCTTGACCCCAAATAGGAAAGCACGCTCGTTGCTTTCCTGCGGGCGAATGTCGACGTGTTTGCGTGGCAACCGTCTGATATCCCCGGTGTTCCCAGGAAAGTGATTGAGCACCACCTTGCCGTCTGTCCTCATGCGCGGCCCGTCAAGCAGAGAGTCAGGAAGCAGGCAGTTGAGCGCCAAGAATTCATCGCAGAAGAAATCAAGAAGTTGGAAGCAGCAAGCCTTGTCAGAGGAGTACTCCATCCCACGTGGTTGGCCAATCCTGTTGTTGTGCGCAAAGCTAACGGGAAATGGAGACTTTGTATTGACTTCACTGATGTTAATAAAGCTTGTCCCAAAGACCCATTTCCCTTGCCGCGTATTGACCAGATTGTTGACTCCACAACCGGATGTGATTTGCTTTCATTTCTTGATGCATACTCAGGATACCATCAGATCTTCATGGCAGAAGAAGATGAAGAGAAAACCGCATTTGTCACCCCGTGTGGCACATACTGCTTTGTACGGATGCCTTTCGGTTTGAAGAATGCTGGTTCAACATTCGCAAGGGTAGTTCACCATGCTTTTGAGCCACAAATACACAGAAATGTGGAAGCTTACATGGATGACATAGTGGTCAAGAGCAAGGACAAAGCGACCTTGATTCAAGATTTAGATGAGATATTTGCAAACCTGCGCAAGATCAACCTCAAGTTTAACCCCGAGAAGTGCGTGTTTGGAGTCCCTTCCGGCAAGCTTCTCGGGTTCTTCGAGTCTCAGCGGGGAATTGAAGCCAATCTCGACAAGATCAAAGCCATCGAGCAGATCGAAGCACCAAAGCGCGTCAAGGATGTACGAAGGCTTGCTGGTTGCGTGGCTGCTCTCAGCAGGTTTATCTCTAGATCTGCTGAGCGCGCCCTGCCATTTTTCAAAATTTTGAAAAAGGCAAGTCCAATGAAATGGACTCCGGAAGCGGAGGCTGCGCTGCAGGACTTGAAGAGATACCTGTCCTCCACTCCAACACTTGTCGCACCTAAGCCGCAAGAGAAGTTGCTGCTGTATATAGCAGCAACCAATCAAGTGGTTAGTGCTGCGTTAGTGGCGGAGAGGGAGGCGGATGATGAGCCAGCAACCATGGCAGATCCATCCAGCGACAAGCAGGGGGCTTCGCCGATAAGCTCTGGTCCCGACAAACATGAGTTTGCGCAGGAGCATGATGAGATGCCAAGGAGAATGGTGCAGCGCCCAGTTTACTTTGTCAGTTCTCTTCTGCAGGGGGCTAGATCAAGGTACTCTGGTGTATAGAAGTTGCTTTTCGGCCTCCTTATGGCCTCGAGAAAGCTGCGCCATTACTTCCAAGCACATGAGATCACAGTCGTCACTCGCTTTCCGCTAAAGAGGATACTGCAAAATCCAGAAGCAATAGGCAGGATTGTCGAGTGGGCGCTGGAACTGTCAAGCTTTGGCCTCAAGTTTGAGAGCACCTCAACTATCCAAAGCAGAGCATTGGTAGAGTTCATAGCAGAGTGGACGCCAACCCCAGATGAAGAAATTCCAGAAACGAGCATCCCCGTCAAAGAGGCAAGCAAAGAGTGGCTGATGTACTTCAATGGAGCCTTCTCGCTGCAAGGCGCCGGTGCAGGTGTGCTGCTTGTCGCACCCACGGGAGAGCACCTCAAGTACGTAGTCCAGATGCACTTTCCCAAAGAGCAAGCAACCAACAATACTGCAGAGTATGAAGGATTGCTTGCCGGTCTCAGAATCGCAGCAGACCTTGGGATTAAGAAGCTCATTGTCAGGGGTGACTTACAGCTCATCATCCGACAAGTGAACAAGAACTACCAGAGTCCGTTGATGGAAGCATATGTCGATGAAGTGAGGAAGCTAGAGGAGCACTTTGACGGCCTACAAATGGAGCATATCCCAAGAGCTCAGAATGATATTGCTGATGGCCTGTCAAAGTGCGCCGCGCTAAAGTTACCTGTGGAACCAGGGATCTTTGTCCTTAAGCTAACTCAACCATCCGTAACACCATCAACTGGACAAAGCAAAAAGAGGAAGTTGGTTTCTGGTGACTACTTTCCGGCAGAGCTCCCCGAAGCCGCCGCCAAGAAAGTCCCCAAGATCAACACCACAGATGCTGAGGGACAGTCTGCTCCGGCAAGCCTTATGGTTTGTTCCGTTGAAGTAGACGCTCCCGACAAGTTTTGCTCTGGCAAGCTTGCCGGGGAACATCAAGCTCCGGCAGGGCCGCAAGTCCTTGCCGTAGAAGCAGATGTTCCCGCAGCAGCAGATGTGCCTTTAGTCCTTGTTGTCGAGCCACAGGCTCCAGCATGGGCACATCAAATTGTCCATTTCCTTCAGACAGGAAAACTTCCCGAAGAGCAAGAAGAAGCGGAAAGAGTAGCTCGGCAGTCAAGTATGTACCAGTTTGTCGATAGCATACTGTACAGAAGAAGACTCAATGGTGTGAAATTGAAGTGTATTCGCCGGGAAGATGGACAAAAGTTGTTGGCGGAGATACATGGAGGCATATGTGGCCACCACATCAGCGCAAGAGCACTTGCCGGCAAAGCTTTCCGGCAAGGTTTCTTTTGGCCGACAGCCCTCCAGGATGCAACTGCACAAGTAACCAAGTGTGAAGCGTGCCAGTTCCACTCCAAACAGATACACCAGCCAGCTCAAGCTCTCCAGACGATCCCTTTATCCTGGCCATTTTCGGTCTGGGGGCTCGATATTCTCGGCCCCTTCCCCCGAGCTATCGGGGGCTTTGAGTACTTGTACGTTGCAATCGACAAGTTCACAAAGTGGCCAGAAGTGCAGCCAGTGAGGAAGGTGACAGCACAGTCAGCAGTCAAGTTCTTCAGGTCAATTGTTTGCCATTTCGGGATCCCTAACAGGATCATCACCGACAACGGCACGCAATTCACGAGCCGCACCTTCATGCAGTACGTCCAAGACCTTGGCGCCAAGGTCTGCTTCGCTTCTGTTGCTCATCCGAGAAGCAACGGTCAAGCAGAGAGGGCAAATGCTGAAGTGTTGCGCGGGCTCAAGACCAGAACTTTCGACAGGCTGCACAGGTGCGGAAGGAACTGGATCGAGGAGCTGCCGGTGGATCTTTGGTCGATCAGAACGACGCCAAATCGAGCCACTGGCCAGACACCTTTCGCTCTAGTCTATGGAGCAGAGGCAGTTCTCCCCACGGAACTCGTATACGGATCACCTCGAGTGCTCGCTTATGATGAGTTTGAGCAAGAACAGCTGCGGCAAGACGACGCGTTGCTCCTTGAGGAAGATCGTCTTCAGGCTGCTGTACGAGCTGCTCGATACCAGCAAGCTTTGCGCCGCTATCATAGCCGCAAAGTTAAAGCCAGAAGCTTCGAGGATGGCGACCTTGTTCTTCGGCGCGTTCAGTCTGCCAAGAATTCCAACAAGTTGACGCCGAAGTGGGAAGGCCCTTATCGGGTGAGACGAGACACAAGGCCTGGCGCTGTCTGCCTTGAGACCGAAGATGGCATTCCAGTGAGCAGCTCCTGGAACATAGAACATCTTCGTAAGTTTTTCCCATAAGGCGCGGTTGCCGGAACCCGTTCCGGCAACCACATTTTGTACAAGTCTTGCCGCTGTTGCATGTAATCCTTTGTACAAAGCCGGGCGCAGATCCCGTGCATAAGTAAGAACCCATGTGCTCCGCACAGCTTGTCCATTTCATGCGTTAAGTTCCTTTCTTGCATGTGGTTATCTGACACTTTGTGCAGCACTTACATCCGGTAAGCAGTAACGAGCCGAAGTGCTCCATATTATTATTTTCTCTTCTTTCTTTTTCTTTTAAAGGAAAAGAAGGTTCTCTCGCCACAAGTTTGCCGGGGGGAAGGAGAAGATTGTGGTGTGGGCCAGGCGTCGTTCAAGCAAAGACTTGCCTTACCGGGAAGCAAATAACAGAAAAGCTAAGTTGCCAAAGTTTGAGAAATCACTTTTTTTAAATTTTTTGAGTTATCTTCCTCGAACGACCCTGCTTTGTATGGAAAACCTGTGCGCGGAGGAACCAACTCGTGGCTAGTTGCGCCCTTACTTTGTTTCGAGTCCGCTCAACAGCTTAAGCGTGCTGCATCTAGTCACGACAAGGTTTCTTGTCGGAAGCAGCGCCGCCAGCAGGCTGCTGAAGTTCCGCACTCAGTGCTCGCAGCTCGGGCGCCTGCGCCGACAAGTTCCCTAGAAGCGTAGGGTGAAAACATACAAAGGGAGGAATCTAGTAGAGGAAATAACATTGCAATTTTATAACAGAAATAAAGTTATATTACAAAGATAACTTGTCACAGCTCTAATAGACTGTTTTCATGACATGACTAGCAGCGATAAGGGAAAAGAAGAAATGGGCGGCCTAATCTACGCGCCGGCCCTCGACTCGCTTGATCTCGCTCACCTTGTCCACAATGGGTGCGACAAGGGCCTTGAGTGTGTCCAGATCGGCGTCAGGTGGCAAGGATCGGAGGACGTTGGTGAAGCTGAGGCCTGGGTTGCGGAAGGCCACCTTCATCAGCACCTTCTGGAGAACCCCAGTGCAGATTTTGCGCGACTCGGCGGCCAGCTGCTTCGGGATCCTCTCCCGGAGCCGCTGGAGTGCCATCGCCACGCCCTTGAAGAATAGACTGAGCTTGGCGCTGGGTTGAAGGCTCTCGTCGGAAGGATACCCAAAGTCCTCCATCCCCAGCTGCGCCAGCTCCTCGTTGATGACGGCGGCAGTGTTCACCAGACCCTCGGTCCAGTGCTCCACTGTGTCTCTGAAGGAGTTCCGGGTGACTGCAATGCTCTCCAGCAGCACCGCGTCAGCCTTGACCTTCTCCGCCAAGGTCTTCTCCCGCTCCTTGGCGGCCTCCAGCGTCTGCGTCAGCGTGGCCAGCTTCAGCTCCAGATCTGCTTTGGAATCCTTGGCGGCACTGAGCTCCTTGCCCCTCTCAGCGAGAAGGCCTTGCAGCTCACCATGGGCGGTAGCATCCTTCTCGCGCTCACGCTTGAGCGCGGCAAGCTCCTCGCCACTCTTCCCAATTTCGGCCTCCAGCCGCGCCACCTTCTCCTCTAGTTCCCTCTTGGCGGCCTCTGCAGTTGCCGCGGCATCCTTTGCCTCCTTGAGCGCCCCGCCAAGTGCTCGCTCGCACTCGGCGAGCTCTTCCTCGTAGCTGTCGAGGTGGGCCTTCTGCTGCACTAGCTCGCCTTCCCGCGCGGACTGCTTCTCGGCAGCCAGCCTTTGCTCCTCCTCCGCTTTGGCCTTCTCGAGAAGAAAGGCTGTGCGCTCCTCATCGACTCGCTCCCGCTCCTGCGCCAGAGACCGGAGAGCTTCTTGATTTTGGCCCCGGAGCTCCTCCGCACGCTTCTCCATGTCAACTCCCGCCTTCGCGACAAGCGCTTCTCGGGAAGCCAGCTTGGCTTGCCGGGTGCGGTAGAGTGACAGCAGCTTCCGCAGTAGCTGCTCCTCCTCAGGCTCGCCACTGCTGCTGCCGGGTGCATCAACCAATGACAACCCAGCAGAGGCGAGCACCTCCCCGTCAAAAGTCTCCCCCTCGACTGGCGCCCTAGAGCTCGACGCCCAGGGTAGCTTGATGAAGATGTTGTCACCGGCCTGCAAGTAGGCGCCGGGCTGGGGCTCCTCGGAGCCCGGTTCCGTAGAAGCGGCAGAGGGTTCGGCGGTTGGTGCAGCGCCCGGCGCTCCTGCGGCCTCAGGGTCGTTAGTGCGACCGCCCGACCCCTCGCCGGCTTCCGCAGCAGCAGCCCCGGCGGCCGCCTCGCCGGCAGTCTCATCAGCACCAACACCTTCCTTGTCGGCGCCCTCTGTCTCCATTGGATCAGCCGAAGATGGGTCTGAAGAATGAAGAGGGGAGGAAAATCAATCAAAAACATCCAAGAAAGGAAAAACGAAAGAAGCAGAACCCAAGGGGAAATTTTTGGGCAAGTGGATTACCTGCGCCAAGATCTTCAGTTGCGGCCTCGGTCGCCGCAGGATCAGCAGTGCCGTCCCTTGCCGGAGAATCCCCCCTTGCCGGAGAGCGCTCCCTTGCCGGGGACTCCTCCCTTGACGGCGCAGTTGAAGCAGATGGCACTTCGGGACCGGCCTCCGGGCGCTCCTGATGAGGCTGCTCTGCTCCTGCACAAGTCAACAAGCAAGATATCAACAAAGGAAAAAGCACTCAAGCGCGCCCGACAGCAGAAGGCTAAACTATGAACTTACGCTGGGGGCTGCGCTGGGGGCTGCTCCGAGGGGTGATTGCCGGGTCCGTCAAGGTGGTCTCGGACCCACCTCCTGCCGACGCGATGGGGTCATCCTCGATGACGATCACCGCGGCCTTGGCCCTCTTCGCCGCTCTCTGGGCCAGTGTTCTGAAAAGAAAAGAGTCCAAATTGGAGCAAGTCAGATACAAGATATAAACAGCAAGATTGAAGGATTATAAGGGCACCAAAGAAACTCACTCTTCTTCCTCCTCATCGGAGCTGAGCGCGGAAAGATCGAAGTCCGGCCCTCCTCCGGTGCGGCGAGGTGGAGGAGTAGGATCCCTTGCCCGCTTGGCGGGGGCGGCGGCGGTGGCCCGGGAAGATCCCGCTCCAGTTGCTGCTGCTGCGTGAGGCGCTCCCGCGGCAACATTGCTTGCCGCGGTAGAGCGCGTCGCGCGGCTCGGTGGGTGTGGAGCCGGCTGCCGCCTTGCTGCGTCCCCGGCCCTGTGAAGGCACCTCCTTGGCGGGGCCGGGGGCTCCGCCTGCGGCAAGCTCTCTGAAGGTTCAGCCTCCTCCTCGCCGGCCTCGCTCGACTCGGCTTCGGAACCGGCAGGCTCCTCCTCGCCCATGAACTCCGCGCGTTCGGCAAGGTTTGCCGCCTCTGTAGCCTCTGCCTCCTCCACAGTGAACCCAAACACACCCGCGGCAGCTGCGGCCGCAGCCTCTTTCGCCCTAGTAGCGATGAGTTGCAGGTCCTCGTCGGTGGTGTCACGGGTGAGGCTCTTCTGCTCGTCGGCGCGGACTGGCACTTCCTCCAAGGTGTCGAAGAACACTCGCACAACGTCATCCGCAGGCTCTTGCCAAGTTGGGACGATGCTGTGTGAATCGCACAACGGCATCATGGTGCGGAACCGGTCAAGCGAAGAGTTATTGCACAAAGGAACTACGCCCCTCGGCAGTGTGAATGGTTGTTGGGGTACGTGTTTGAATAATTCCAAGAGCATTGCGTCCAACTCCAAGACAGTGAAGTTGTAGTTGAGGCCCGGCCGCAGCCTCATGATGTCCGCCAAATTCTTGAATTCCCAGGCGGGCCTCCTCCTCTCCTGCAGGGGGGCAATGCGGCGGCGGAGGAAATCTGCCCCGACAGCACCTACGGTGAGCCCGGCAAGCCTGAGGCGAAGAATCCTAGTGATGGCAATCTTCAGCCTGTCGTCTTCCGGGGCCATGTTGCTCCAGTCATTGCCGCGCACTATTGGAGTTTGGTGCACGGCGGTGAAGGGCTGCGGATCCTCCTCGACGATCCAACACCACTCCGCTCTCCACTCCTCCCACTTGCTGCGAAGCTCACCCTCCAAGTACGCCTCTTTCTTGCCGACTCTCGAGACCCAGGCAATCCCTCCGGCAAGCGGCTCTCCTCTCTCTACCCGAGGTATGAAGAAGTGGCGGAAAAGGGCTACACTAGGGTGGACTCCGACAAAGTTTTCGCACAAGTGTGCGAAAACTGCCATCGTCAAGACAGCATTGGGGGTGAAGTCAAGGAGGCGGAAGCCATACGTGTTCATAATGTCACAAAAGAACTCCGAGAAGGGCGGGCAGAGCCCGCAGTAGAAGAATAGTGGGAAGAACGGGTACCCATTTGGAGCCGACTCCGAGGCAGCGGCCGGGAGTACCCTCGTGCGCGGATGCGCACGCGTCTCCGTCGCCCAAAAGAGGTAGAAGTACTCCCTCAGCTCCTGCACGCCGAGCTGGGGGGTGAAGATCGCCCGCTCCTTCCGCAGCGCCGCAAGCCGCTGCGCCTCGGCCGACTTCATGCCTTTTCCCTTGTCGGCTTTCGGGCCCATGGCGGAGGTGGTGGAGAAGGTCGACGGCATGGTGATGCTGGTGACAATGGGAGGAGCGGAGCGCTGCTCTCTCGGCTTCGAGAAGAAGGGGGGGAGCGGCAGAGTTTGTGAAGAAGGAGTAGCAGCAACCAACGGGGGGGAACGAACTGCCCCTGTTTCCTCTGCTTATAAAGAGGGACGGGGCGGACGTTTCGCCCTTCCTAATAAACAACCACCCACGATCTCCCCCACGATGCCGCATTCAACGCGTGCCGTTATGGGAGAGTGCGGTGGATACGGAACAAGATTTGGCGTGGCCCAGCCCGCGTGTGCCCGTGCCCTGTATAGGGCCTGGCCCAACAGCGCTCGGCACCGTGTCTGGCCCAGGCCCGGGGGCTCCTGTCGGTGTACTAGAATAGGGGTACCCTAGTACCCCGAACTTGTGCACGGGCAGTTGCAGCGCCCCGCGGCAAGGCTTGCCGGGCAAACGCCAAGACCCTCCAAGGTTCCCTTGAAGCCATCCAAGAACAAACTATATAAGCTAAGGAGACAAGACCCTGGCAAGAGGAGCTTGCCGGGAAGGCCAATCAAGGCGCACCAAGGAACTTGCCGCGACGCGCCACTCGCTCCGGCAAGGCAGCAAGGCCCTGGCAAGAGGAGCTTGCTGGGAAGACCAACCAAGGTACCTCAAAGCCCGGCAAGCGACAAGCCTTCGGGCCCGACAAGATAGCAGCGGCGGCAAGACACTTGCCGCGGCAGGCGGCCACTCTGCGTCCACGCTCCAGCGCATCCACCAACGTGTCGCTCTGGGGGCCTCTCCGGGCGTGCGTGGCGGGAGGCTGTGCAGCCAGCGGTGCGCAGTGGCATGCGAAGCTGACAAGATCGCCATCGTGGCGAACGGTGGCGCCCCTAACGGTCCTTTTCTGCACTGTTCGGGCGACTCAGACGGGCATTTAATGCCCTTGTCCCCTGCCGTGAGGGTTAGGTAGGGTGCACTATACAAGCAACTGTATCAACTACCTCGCTTTTTACGTTTTTACCCTCCTCTGCGTTGCCACCTGTCGGTGACCCCTTTAGCGTATAAAAGGAGGCCCATGCGCAACGTAGAGGGGGTTCGGCTCATAGGTTCGAAGCCTCAGACAGTTTGCTTTGATCCATCCGTAGCCCAGAGAACATCCCACTCTCGCTTTGGAGAGCAAGAACACCAGATAATACAATCAGACAAGCAGCAGTAGGAGTGTTATCTCTCCGGAGAGCTCCGAAACTGGGTAAACTGCTCGTGTGCCTCGCCTCGATCTGCTCTTCGTGCGATCTCCGCCCCCCTCCGAACCGAAAGGGGCCCGGTCCGCCGGTCCCATAGGTGTTCGAGGACCAGTTTCCCCGACAGTAACATACAAGACAACGGAGTCCAGGAGGCTCACGAGGTGCCCACGAGACAGGGGGGCGCGCCCTACATGGGGGGCGCACCCTCCTCTCTCGTGGGAGCCTAGTGTCCCTTTCGGACTACTTCTTTCTTCCTAAAATCCTTAAATAATCCAAAACTGATGAAAATTGCCATAAGAGTTGTTTTGGAGTCGGTTTACTTACCGTACCACGTACCTATGCCTTTTCGGAGTCTGGAAGGTTCTGGGAAGTGTCTCTTATGTATTCCTCAGGGGTTATGGTTTCAATAATATTAGTTTCAACATTGATAGGATTACCTGAAATATAATTTTTAATTCTTTGACCATTAACCACCCTTGGATTTGTGCCTTCGAAGTTGTTAATTTTTATAGCACCGGAACGATAGACCTCCTCGATAACGTAGGGACCTTCCCATTTTGAGAGAAGTTTTCCTGCAAAAAATCTTAAACGAGAGTTGAATAATAACACATAATCTCCAACGTTAAACTCACGCTTTTGTATCCTCTTATCGTGCCAGCGTTTGACTTTTTCCTTGAAGAGCTTGGCATTCTCATATGCTTGGGTTCTCCATTCATCAAGTGAGCTAATATCAAATAACCTTTTCTCACCAGCAAGTTTGAAGTCATAATTAAGCTCTTTAATAGCCCAATATGCTTTATGTTCAAGTTCAAGAGGTAAATGACATGCTTTTCCATAAACCATCTTATAAGGAGACATACCCATAGGATTTTTGTATGCAGTTCTATAGGCCCATAATGCATCATCAAGTTTTTTGGACCAATTCTTTCTAGATCTATTCACAGTCTTTTGCAAAATTAATTTGAGCTCTCTATTGCTCAACTCTACTTGACCACTAGACTGCGAGTGATAACGAGATGCAATTCTATGATTGACATCATACTTAGCAAGCATCTTATGGAAAGCACCATGAATAAAGTGTGAACCACCATCAGTCATAAGATATCTAGGGACTCCAAACCTCGGAAAAATAACTTCTTTAAGCATTTTAATACAAGTGTTATGATCAACACTACTTGTTGGAATAGCTTTTACCCACTTAGTAACATAATCAACAGCAACTAAGATATGTGTATAACCATTGGAGGCAGGAAAAGGTCCCATATAATCAAAGCCCCAAACATCAAACGGTTCAATAACAAGAGAATAATTCATAGACATTTCTTGACGTCTACTGATGTTACCTACTCTTTGACATTCATCACAAGATACGACAAACTTACGAGCATCTTTGAAAAGAGTAGGCCAATAAAAACCAGATTGTAGTACCTTGTGTGCAGTTCTATCTCCAGCGTGGTGTCCTCCATAGGATTCAGAGTGACACTTGCGTAGGATTTGTTCATGTTCATGCTCAGGCACACAATGTCTAATAATACCATCTACTCCTTCTTTATAAAGGTGTGGATCATCCCAGAAGTAATGTCTTAAATCATAGAAGAACTTTTTCTTTTGCTGGTATGTGAAACTAGGCGGTATATATCTAGCAACAATGTAATTAGCATAGTCAGCATACCAAGGAGCAGTACGAGAAGCATTGACAACCGCTAATTGTTCATCATGAAAACTATCATTAATAGGCAGTGGGTCATCAAGAACATTCTCTAACCTAGACAAGTTGTCTGCAACGGGGTTCTCAGCTCCCTTTCTATCAATAATATGCAAGTCAAATTCTTGGAGCAAGAGAATCCATCTAATGAGTCTAGGCTTAGCATCTTTCCTTTCCATAAGATATTTAATAGCAGCATGATCAGTGTGAATAGTAACTTTGGAATCAACATTATAAGGTCTAAACTTATCACATGCAAACACAACTGCTAAGAATTCTTTTTCTATGGTGGCATAATTTCTCTGGGCTGTATCAAGAGTCTTAATAGCATAATGGATAAAAATCAATTTCTTATCGACTCTTTGCCCTAAAACAGCACCTACAGCATAATCACTAGCATCACACATAATTTCAAAAGGCAAATTCCAATCAGGTGGCTGAACAATAGGTGTTGTGATCAAAGCTTTCTTAAGTGTTTCAAATGCTTCTACATAATCATCATCAAAGACAAAAGGAACATCTTTTTGCAATAAATTAGTCAGAGGCCTAGAGATTTTAGAAAAGTCCTTAATGAACCTCCTATAAAAACCGGCATGACCAAGGAAACTTCTTATACCTTTTATGTCCTTGGGACATGGCATCTTTTCAATAGCATCAACTTCGGCTTTATCAACTTCAATACCCCTCTAGGAGATCTTGTGCCCCAAGACAATGCCTTCATTAACCATAAAGTGACACTTTTCCCAATTCAGGACGAGGCTAGTGTCTTCGCATCTCTGCAAAACTCGATCAAGGTTGCTCAAACAATCATCAAAAGAGGATCCATAGACGGAGAAGTCATCCATGAATACCTCACAAATCTTTTCACAAAAATCAGAAAATATAGCCATCATGCATCTTTGAAAGGTAGCAGGTTCATTACATAAACCAAAAGGCATACGTCTCTAATAAAAAGTACCAAAAGGGCAAGTAAAAGTAGTTTTAGATTGATCCCCCGCTGATACAGGTATCTGAGAGAAGCCAGAATAACCATCTAGAAAGCAAAAATGTGTGTGTTTGGATAACCTTTCTAGCATTTTATCAATAAAAGGTAGTAGCTTTATTTAACTTGCGGAAATGAATTACCATCCTATAACCTGTAATAATTCTTTACGGGATCAATTCATCTTTATCATTAGGGACAACGGTAATACCTCCCTTTTTAGGGACACAATGTACAGGGCTTACCCATTCACTATCAGCAACGGGATAAATAATACCTGCCTTAAGGAGTTTTAGTATCTCCTTTCTCACCACTTCCTTCATTTTGGGATTCAATCGTCTTTGAGGATCTCTAATAGGTTTGGCATCTTTCTCCACTGCAATTTTGTGTTGACATAATGTGGGACTAATGCCCTTGAGATCATGGAGGGTATATCCAATAGCAGATCGGTGCTTCTTTAGAGTTTTCGATAATCTTTTTTCTTCTTTCTCTGAAAGGTTAGCACTAATAATAACATGATATATTTATTTTTCATCAAGATAAGCATACTTCAGATTATCAGGTAATGGTTTGAGTTCAAACACGGGATCACCCTTGGGTGGAGGGGGATCCCCAAGAATTTCAACGGGAAGATTATGTTTTAGCATAGGTTCTTGTTTAAGGAACACTTCATCTATTTCTTCCCTATCCTTCATAAACATATCGTTTTCATGGTGTAGCAAATATTGTTCTAACGGATCAGTTGGGGGAACAGCAATGGAAGGAAGACCAATAATCTCATCCTTACTAGATGGTTCCTTTTCACGATGTTGTCTACTAAACTTAGCGAAATTAAACTCATGAGACATACCATCTAAGCCAACAGTGACAATATTCTTTTCGCAATCAATCTTAGAACTAGCAGTGTTCAAGAAGGGTCTACCAAAAATAATGGGACAAAAATCATCTTGTGGGGAACCGAGAACAAGAAAATCAGCAGGGTATTTAATCTTCCCACACAAGACTTCAACATCTCTAACAATCCCAATAGGTTTAATGGTGTCCCTATTAGCAAGCTTAATAGTAACATCAATATCTTCTAATTCAACTGGTGCAATATCGTGCATAATTTCTTTATAAAGATCATAAGGTATCTCATTAGCACTAGCACCCATATCACATAAGCCATGATAACAATGATCTCCAATTTTAACAGAAATAACAGGCGTACCTACAACAGGTCTACGTGTCTTAGTATCGGGTCTAGCAATATTAGCAGTTTCACCCAAGAAAGAGATAACATGCCCATCTAAGTCCTCATCCAAGAGATCTTTAATCATAGCAATACCAGGTTCGACATTAATTTTCTCAGGAGGTGTATAGGTCCTAGTATTACTCTTACAAACAATAGTCGAAGCTTTAACATGATCTTTTATCCTAACAGGAAAAGGAGGTTTTTCAATATAAGCAATAGGAATAATAGGATCACTATATGTAATAGTCTTCTCTTCGACTGTAATAGGTGCAACTACTTTCACTTCAATACGAGGATTATATTTAAACCACTTCTCTTTAGGGAGATCAACGTGAGCAGCAAAAGTTTCACAAAAAGTAGCTACTATCTCAGAGTCAAGTCCATACTTGGAGCTAAATCCACGGAAAGCATCGGTATCCATAAAAGATTTAACACAATCAAACTTAGGTGTCATACCTGACTCCTTACCATCGTCGGAACCCCAATCTTCAGCGTTGCGTTTAATTCTCTCCAATAAGTCCCATTTGAAATCAATAGTCTTCAGCATATAAGAACCAGCACAGGAAGTATCGAGCAAGTTGCGATTATCAAGAGAAAGCCGAGCATAAAAATTCTGAATAATCATTTCTCGAGAGAGCTCATGATTGGGGCATGAATATAACATTGACTTAAGCCTCCCCCAAGCTTGAGCGATGCTTTCTCCTTCGCGAGGCCAGAAACTATATATGTAATTACGATCACGATGAACAAGATGCATACGATAAAACTTCTAGTGAAATTCCAATTTCAATCGCTTATAATTCCAAGATCTCGTATCATCACATAGCCTATACCATGTCATTGCATCTCCCTCCAAAGATAAAGGGAACACCTTCCTTTTGACAACATCATCGGGAATACCTGCAAGCTTAAATAATCCACAAACTTCATCCACAAAGATAAGGTGTAAATCGGGATGCAATGTTCCGTCTCCTGCAAAAGGGTTAGCTAGCAGTTTTTCTATCATACCCGAAGGAATCTCAAAGTGAACATTTTCATAAGGTTCAGTAGGTTGAGGAGAATGTCTTTGCTCTTCTGGTTGGGGTGAAGATACCCCAAACAAGCCACTCAAAGGATTAGTTTCCATAGCAACAAGTAACAAAAAAATTTAGCACACAATATAAATGTTTCCTTACCAAGTTCCACTCACCAAGAGCGCTACGCTCCCCGGCAACGGCGCCAGAAAAGAGTCTTGATGACCCACAAGTGTAGGGGATCAATCGTAGTCCTTTCGATAAGTAAGAGTGTCGAACCCAACGAGGAGCAGAAGGAAATGATAAGCAGTTTTCAGTAAGGTTTTCTCTGCAAGCACTGAAATAGTAGGTGATAGATAGTTTTGTGATAAGATAAATAGTAACAAGCAAAAGTAAATAAAGTAAATAAAGTGCAGCAAGGTGGACCAATCCTTTATGTAGCAAAGGATAAGCATGGACAAATTCTAATAATAATGAAGAAGCTCCCTAGGACACATTGGGAATTATCGTCAAGCTAGTTTTCATCACGCTCATATGATTCGCGTTCCGTACTTTGATAATTTGATATGTGGGTGGACCGGCACTTGGGTACTGCCCTAACTTGGACAAGCATCCCACTTATGATTAATCCCTATTGCAAGTGTCCGAAACTACAAAAAGGAGTATTAAGGTAAACCTAACCACAGCATTAAACATATGGGTCCATATCAACCCCTAACGAAGCAACGCATAAACTAGGGTATAAGCTTCTTTCACTCTAGCAACCCATCATCTACTTATTACTTCCCTATGCCTTCCTCTAGGCCCAAATAATGGTGAAGTGTCATGTAGTCGACATTCACATAACACCACTAGAGGAGAGACAACATACATCTCATCAAAATATCGAACGAATACCAAATTCACATGACTACTAATAGCAAGACTTCACCCATCTCCTCAGGAACAAACGTAACTACTCACAAAGCATATTCATGTTCATGATCAGAGGTGTAATAATATGCATTAAGGATCTGAACATATGATCTTCCACCAAGTAAACCAATAAGTATCAACTACAAGGAGTAATCAACACTACTAGCAACCCATAGGTACCAATTTGTGGTTTTGGATACAAGATTGGATACAAGAGATGAACTAGGGTTTGAGATGAGATGGTGCTGGTGAAGATGTTGGTGGAGATTGACCCCCTCCCGATGAGAGGATCGTTGGTGATGACGTTGGTGATGATTTCCCCCTCCCGGAGGGAAGTGTCCTCGGCAGAACAGCTCTGCCAGAGCCCTAGATTGATTCCACCAAGGCTCCGCCTCGTGGCGGCGGAGTTTCATCTCGTAAGCTTGCCCATGAATGTTTCCAGGACAAAACCCTTCATATAGCAGAAGATGGACGCTGGAGGCCCACCAGGGGGCCCAGGAGATAGGGGCGCGCCCCTAGGGGGGCATCCTCCTGTCTCCTGGACAGGTTGTGGGCCCCCTGGCCTATTTCTTTTGCTCATAATTCCTTAATAAATCTAAAAAGTTGTTTCGTGAAGTCTCAGGTCTTTTGGAGTTGTGCAAAATAGGTTTCCAACGTTTGCTCCTTTTCCAGCCAGAATTCCAGCTGCCAGCATTCCCCCTCTTCATGGTAAACCTTGTAAAATAAGAGAGAATAGCCATAAGTACTGAGATATAATGCGTAATAACATCCCATAATGCAATAAATATTGATATAAAAGCATGATGCAAAATGGACGTATCACTGATGAAATTCATGCTTACGTCAGACTTCGAAAAGGATTTGAGAATAGCTCCGGGAAATTAGAAGAGTCAGATAAGATCCTAGGAAAAGACTTGTGGGTTAGGGCCCACTAAAAGAAAACACCGTTGGAAAGGATTGTTGAAAAGATAGATGATGCACCAGAACAATTGAAATATTTGAATGAGTTGACAACCTCGAATTAATTGGAACACAGATGAATCTCCTGAGATGTCTTGAACACTCCGGAATGATTGAATGGCGAGAGGCGAACGAGCAAGGAGAACACTTTATCCATGAAAAATAATATAATCACTACCGAAAATTGGAATTGAATCCACCGGAGAAGATAAAGAGATGAAGAATGTCCACCGAGACGAGAATTCACTGATTGAAATGATTGAGGGAAGGCTTAAGAGACTCCACACGAATGGAATTGATGCTCGAAAGAGACTCAGGCTCCGGGAAGAAGAGGGTGGGAGGGCAGGAAAACAAAGGCAACTTGGACGGGGGAACCAACGAATATCTTGAAGAGAAAACACCAGTTGAAATCATTGAGGAAAGAAAGCAAAGACTTCACACGAGTAGGATGGATACTTGATTACAGACTCGGACCCCGATATGAAAAGGGTGGGTGGGTGGGAAAAGAAAACAACTGAGGATTGAACTTGCAAAAACAGAGAGGGTCGAATCCCCTTGACGAGAAATGCGCCGGATGAAAAGATCTGAGAACCAACAATCGAGAAAACCAACTGCGTGATCCTAAAGAAAATTTTTGAAGGGGAAGAGGAGTAAATTCAAACACCTACGTCAAGATACCTCACCAGAGCGACAAAGGGACCGAGGAGTAAAAATAATTCCTACTCTCCGATATAACTAGACTCTGAAAACAGCTTTCTTCTAGACTCGACAACGGCCAAGCTACACGATCAAACAAGGGGGGCTCCTAAGGTCGGTCGAGGCTCTGATACCAACTTATCACGCCCAATATACGATACCATTCTAAAGAGACTCAAAGGTCCCACCAAGGATGGAACCGCATATTGAAACGCTTTTGCAAGGTGGATATCATTACATCAACATTACATAATAGGTGGGGATACATACAAAAGGTATACAATGCCACACGAATACAACATCATCTTACATAAGAGCACCATCTGACTACGGATGAAACACAAACAAAACTCAAATGACATCCACCCTGCTAGACCAGGCTACCGACCTGGAACCTATCCCCTGATCGAAGAAGAAGCAGAAGAAGAACTCCAAAACAAGCAAACATCGCTCTCGCGTCATGATCATCGCATAACCTGCACCTATGGTAGCTAACATACGGTGGCTAACATACGCAAATAAGAGCGAGAAGAGAAACAACGGAACGATCGTGAAGCTAGTAATGATCAAGAAGTGATCCTGAACTCCCACTTACGTCAAACATAACCCAACACCGTTTTCACTTCCCGGACTCCACCGAAAAGAGACCATCACGGCTACACATGCGGTTGATGCATTTTAATTCGAATCTGGTGTCAAGTTATCTACAACCGGACAATAACAAATTCCCATCTGCCACATAACCGCGGGCACGGCTCTCGAAAGTTTATACCCTATAGGGGTGTCCCAACTTAGCCCATCACAAGCTCTCACGATCAACGAAGGATATACCTTCTCCCAGGAAGACCCGATCAGTCTCAGAATCTAGGTTTACAAGACATTTCAACAATGGTAAAACAAGACCAGCAAAGCCGCCCGATGTGTCGACAATCCCGATAGGAGCTGCACATATCTCGTTCTCAGGGCAACACTAGATAAGTCAAGCTACGAGTAAAACCAGCCCTCGAGTTTCCCCGAGGTGGCCCCGCAGACTGCTCGGTTTGGACCAGCACTTAGAGAAGCACTGGCCCGGGGGGGGGGCTAAAATAAAGATGACCCTCGGGTTGGCTGACCCATGGAAAGGGTATAGGTGGTGGTGAGGCAAATGGTAAAACCAAGGTTGGGCCTTGCTGGAGGAGTTTTAATCAAAGCAAACTGTCAAGGGAGTCCCATAAATCACCCAACCGCGTAAGGAACGCAAAATCCATGAACATAACACCGATATGACGGAAACTAGGGCGGCAAGAGTGGAACAAAACACCAGGCATAAGGCCGAGCCTTCCACCCTTTACCAAGTATATAGATGCATTAATTAAATAAGAGATATTGTGATATCCCAACATAATCCTGTCCACCATGGAGCAATCTTCAACTTCACCTGCAACTAATAACGCTATAAGAGGGGCTGAGCAAAAGAGGTAACATAGCCAAGCAACGGTTTTCTAGGAAGGGTGAAAAAGGTTAGAGGCTGACATGGCAAATTGGGAGGCTTGAAGAACAAGTGATAGGTAGCGCAGCATAGCGATAGAACGAAGCATATATGGTGGCTAGGGCTCTTCAGAGTGCACATCCGCTCCCACTTGGGAGTATGGGTGGCGTTTATCATGTTCACCGTTTTGATTTGCGGGGGAAATTTCTTTTGTCCTCCTATGTTCGGTGGCCAGGCTCTTCGTCATCATCATCGCTTTGCGACCCCTTCTCCCTGTTTTCGTCACCTGGCCTGCCGGCTTGTTTGAAGACCCAGCATTCTCTGTTGGTATGATTGACTGGTGCTCCTGTGGTGCCATGAATTTGGCATGGACGGTCGAGTATGCGGTCCAGACTGGACGGGCCCAGATTGTTCCTTTTGAATGACTTTTTCCACTGACCGGACTTAGAGCCACTGAAACCGGCATTGACGGTCGTGTCTTCGGCGTCATCACCATTATTGTCACGCTTGTGTTTGTTGCATCGGGGCTTGCCATTGCTATCTCTGGCGAGTGAGGTGCTAGGATTTCTTGGTGTGCTGTTGCTACGAGGCAACCAGATTTCCTCGCCCGCACAAAAGCAGGTCATGAGTGTCATTAGGGCTGCCATGTACTTTGGATTCTCTTGGCCGAGGTGTCGGGCAAGCCACTCGTCACGGATGTTATGCTTAAAGGCCGCTGGGGCTTCGGCATCCGGACGGTCAACAATTTGGTTCTTTTTAGATAGGAACCGAGTCCAGAATTTCCTGGCTGACTCTCCGGGTTGTTGGGTTATGTGATTTAAGTCATCAGCATCCAGTGGTCGCACATAAGTGCCCTGGAAGTTATCCAGCAATGCGTCTTCTAGGTTCTCCCAACTTCCAATGGAGTTTGCCGGCAAACTATTCAGCCAATGCCGAGCCGGTCCCTTGAGTTTTAGTGGGAGGTACTTGACGGCATGTAGATCATCCCCGCGGTCCATGTGAATGTGGAGAAGGAAATCTTCTATCCATATCACGGGGTCTATCATCCCATCGTATGGCTCAATATTCACGGGCTTAAACCCTTCTGGAAATTCATGCTCCATTACTTCGTCAGTGAAGCACAGGGGGTGTGCGGCTCCTCTATGCCGGGCTACATCACGATGCAGTTTAGATGAGTCTGGTCTGTTGTATTCGGCCCGGCCGGATTTGTATTTAGTATATCCGGCATGGTGGTCATCGTCACATGTTTGGGCGCGCCCCTGTGATCCGTAGACCGATCTTGACTGTCCTGCTTTGTTTTCCAATTCGTCTTGCAGGTCATGTGTGTAGCCTCTTGCCTTCGTGTTTTTAGTTGTTTGGCGACGGGGTACGGGCTCGTGTTCGGGCTGATGCACCACTTTATCTCGGCCACGAGGCAGTCGGCCAGCTTGTGCTTTGGGTAGGCTGTAGTGCCTCCTCCTCGAATTGAGGTAACAACTTGTGCTTTGGGTAGCTTTTGATTGGGCGCTCGAGTCCATATTCCTCTGCCGCCAGGACCTTAGTCCATCTATCAGTTAGTAGATCTTGATCAGCTTGAAGCAGCTGCTGCTTTTCCTTCAAGCTTTGTGTAGTGGCTATAAGCCGGCGCTTGAAGCGCTCCTGCTCGACGGGATCCTCAGGCACGATAAACTCTTCATCGCCGAGGCTCACCTCGCCTTCGGAGAGGGGCATGTAATTGTCATCCTCCGAATCTCCATCCTTTGCCTGTTCATCAGGGCTATCTTGCCCATCCTCCTGTCCGGCTTGCTCGAAGCTTGGCTGGGCGGGATTGTTTTCGTCTTCGGCATTATCCAGAGTGTTATTGTCTCTTGTGCCGGTATCGATATTTTTGCTATGGCGGGGCTTAGAGAGGCACCGCTGACGCCGGTGCTTAGATTGTTTCTCAAGGGGGTTATCCTCCGTTGCCTCATCGCCATTGCATTCTTTGGGTGTGTCCACCATATATATATCGTATGATGAGGTGGCTGTCCAGTGCCCTGTGGGCGGTGGTTTTTGTTCTTCTCCGGCGTCATCATCCATACCGTCGATGTCTTCGGAGTCGAAATCAAGCATGACAGTTAAGTTGTCGACACTGGCTATTAAGTGGGTGGTGGGTGGGAAACGAACTTCTTCATCGTCCACTCCCCACTCAAGCCGGACATAGTTCGGCTAGGAGTCTCCTGAATGGGAGAGGGATTTCAACGAATTTAGCACGTCGCCCAAGGGTGAGTGCTGAAAGATATCCGCGGAGACGAGGCCGAGGGTCCGATGACAGAGACCTTATCGGGGGCGAAGTCCGTGTTCGGCTCTATCGCCGATGAGAGTGCGGCCTCCGTGGCGGGGTCTATCCACCCGTCCTAGGACGACACTATCTGCTCCAGATTTAGAGCCGGGGCAGCTGGAAGTGTGAAGTCCCGAACACCGTCCGATGGTAGATCTACGTCATGCTCATCGTGACTGTTCGGCGCACCTATCATGGGCCCGAATCCGTCGAAGATCAAGTCTCCACGGATGTCGGCGGTGTAGTTCAGGCTTCCAAACCTGACCTGATGGCTAGGGGCGTAGCTATCGATCTATTCAGATGGCCAAGTGAGTTGGCCCGCAATGCGAAGCCGCTGAATACAAAGATCTGTCCGGGGAGGAAAACCTCACCCTGGATCGCATCATTGTAGATGATTGAAGGAGCCATCAAGCCTTATGGTGATGACACAATGGAACTCTCAATGAAAGCATCAATGTCGGTGTCAAAAACAGCGGATCTCGGGTAGGGGGTCCCGAACTGTGCGTCTAAGGCTAATGGTTACAGGAGGAGGGGGACACAATGTTTACCCAGGTTCGGGCCCTCTCTATGGAGGTAATACCCTACTTCCTGCTTGATTGATCTTGATGATATGAGTACTACAAGAGTTGATCTACCACGAGATCGTAGAGGCTAAACCCTAGAAGCTAGCCTATGATTATGATTGTTGTTGTCCTACGGACTAAACCCTCTGGTTTATATAGACACTGGAGGGGGCTAGGGTTACACAGAGTCGGTTACAGAGAAGGAAATATATATATCCGAATTTCCAAGCTTGCCTTCCGTGCAAAGGAGAGTCCCACCCAGACATGGGATGAAGTCTTCAATCTTGTATCTTCATAGTCCAACAGTCCTGCACAAGTACATAGTCCGGCTGTCCGAGGACCCCTAATCCAGGACTCCCTCACCTGACCTACTAGCGTGCTCAGCAGGACGAGGCGGTCCCCTTCAAGTAGGACACGCCCACTAAGAACTTGGGAGAGCGCGGTACATCAGCCGCTATGGGCGGCTGCTTCGGGATCCGGTGGGGCTCGTGGCCAGAGGCCACCGGAGGAGGAGGCGAAGGGCGGGGAGGCTCCAGGGGGGTGGTGGAAGAAGGATGGGAAGAGGTCCAGCTTGCCGGAATTAGAGATGGCTGAGGCGGCGGCCGTGGTGGCAATGGAGGTCGAGGAGGAGCTCTCGAGCTCGGGGGAATGCTGGGGAGTGCTAGAGGAGGTGGGGAAGGCCGCTGGAGAAGAGAAACGACACCAGGGTTTCCTTATATAGATGGAGCAAGGTGGTGTCACGCTGGCTGTCGCTGCGGACGCGTGGCCGGAGCTGTGGACGTGTGGGCATGCACGCGAGCTTGGCGGTAGGAGACGGGAGAAGAACATGGAGGTTCACGGGGCACAGGGCGACACTACGAAGCTCAGGGAGGAGTAGACAAATGAGGACAAAGCCGGTCGGCCACTGTTCGCCCCTGGGCACGTGGTGGTGAGCGCCGACGAGCAAACTGCCGGAGGCGGAACAAGGTCAGGGAGCGTCGTGAGGTAGCAGGGTGTCAGGTCGGCAACCATGGACGTGCGTTCCTAAAATACTAGAAGTTCAGACTAGTATGGAATTATACAAAAAAATAAAAGCCACAAAGAAAAAATCAGATCAAGCAAAAATTACCAGCTTGTAGTGAGTCTCCACGTCTGTGGGCGTAAGCTGATGGACAAAAAGACTTGTGCAGCCAAGGCCACGGCGAATTAGGGCGGAATAGAACACATCAACGTGGATGCGGCCCATATCTAATCCCTCCGTGAATACTGTGTCATATGCAAGCTACTCCGCTTGACATCTCGGCATAAGACCTTGCCCCCTGGCGAGCACGACGGGCGTGCGAGCAAGCTGAAGAATGGTTGTGCGCCGGCACACCACAACCATGGCTGTAGGAGGAGAGATTCGCGCAGGGACCTGGACCCATCACAACAAAAACCTAGAAAATGAAAATAAATAAAGAGGGGTTGGATGAAGGAGAGAAGTTGCGGCTAGAGGAGAAATGAACTACAAAGGAAGGTTAGAAGTTGGCCTACATATATAGAAGAGGAATGCAAAAGTTCTAGACGCGTAGTAAATAAAATTGAAAATTAAATGAGATTTATGAAACTTATGTTACCAAGAATGAAGGACAATCAATAAAGGCTTATGTTACCAAAGAAAAAAAGACCAAGAATGAATGACTGCAGCTCCTCCCACCCACTAACCGTAGATCTTTAAATATTTATATTTATGAAAAATTGTAATTTGCAGACCATTCTAAATAAAGGTGAATGCAGTTCAAGAAGTAATATTAGGTAGTTCACAATGTATGTGCATGAAGTGCAGTTCATCCTTAAATGAAGCACAAGAGAAAGCACTTTCGTGCAGTACACAACACATAGACTTAGTGCACGTAATGCAGTCCGTAAATGCATGCAATGCAGTCCGCAACATTGGTACAAGCAATACAAATGGTGCATACAAAAAACCAACTACATGAAGTTCAAAAAGAAAGAAACTGACCACCCAGGTGCAACCAGGCCCCAGCCAGTCTCATAGTAAGTCTGCGCCCAAACTTGGCGAGTCCGTTCTGAGCCACGACGCATGGGCCCGAGCACACAATGGCCCATAGGTCAGAGAGGAATGAGTAGTGAGCGCCGTGTATTAGCACCCAATAAGTAACCAGAGGAGTTCGAGAGCGTTGCCTCTCCAGGGATTATAAACCGGTCCGACGCTCTCCCGGCGGGCGAGATGGGTCTGAACATTAGCGCGCGCGCACAACACTCTGGGAACCAGCCGTGCTCGCATGCCTGCTTGGGCTGAATGCGTGTTTACTCCCCAACATACTAGAGTTGTTAAAATACCATGGCCCACTAACAATAAAACAGTGACTAGAAAAATTAAAAATTAAAAATAAAATGACAAGAAAAATTTAAAAACTTTTTTTTAATGAGTAACAACCACAACAAAAAAATGTGTGTGGGCACTGCCAGAAACTATAGTTCCCTCTCATAAATAAAATACAGGAAGGCCCAAGTCAACGTACAAATGTAGTCGGCGACCTACAACAATGCAGTTCATCATGCGGAAGCAGGAAGTACTGTTATTTCTGAAATGCAGTTCCCTTTCTACTGCATTGAAGTTCGGTAAAACTCTGTAATGCAGCCCCGTTAGTTAAGCAAAGTTGTACGATACACCTATCCACACTAACCTCCATCCACACAAAAGCTGCATCACCATCATCTATAAAAAATAGAAAATAAAAAAGAACTCCATCGAAAAATTAATGTGCTTACATGTGTATGAATCCTGATCCGATATAATACAGTATATGAAGAATAAAATTACATGCAGTACAATTTATGGACATAGGCAGTTCTATCATGATACCAAAGAAGTGCACTTAGTAAGAAAATTCACTGAAAACACAATCATCTCATTTTCTGACAGTTGCCTGCATACCTAAAATTGTCACAAAAAAAGAGGCAACAACGTTTCCAATTTCCAATGCACTAAGACAACCTCCACATTGCATAACCTCTCTACAGTTGCGACATAACTAAAAACACAACCCCACCATGCTACCACCTACTCCTCCACTCCCATGTCCTCTCACAGAGAGTAGAGGAGAAACCGCAACTTCTTCGTCCCCCCAAAAACCACATTGCAACTTCTTCTCTGCACTTCCTTTCACTAACCTCTCTCTCGAGAACAAACACGTGAGAGAAAAGGAGAGACATGGCGGATGCACCTTTGTACAAGCAGCGCTTCAGGTACACCAGGGAGCTCCAAGACGTCGACCTCCACGGCAACCACAAGCTCCACATCGTTTGCACAAGCAAGGGTGGAGACATGGACAAGATGTTGTCCATGCTTAGGAGGAATCTCGGTGGAATGCCCGTCAAACTAGTTGGCCTTGATGTCGAGTACACGCACAACATGAAGCCACAGCTGACAGCAGTGCTCCAGCTATGCGTAGAAAAAGAGTGCCTTGTCTGCCACATCTCTACAACTAAAGACAAGTGACAATAATTATCAGTCTGTACTATTGGTTATCAATATTGATTTTAAATTTTCTTCATCACAAATTCCATTATATAAACTTGGGTTCCCATTTTTAAAAAAGCATGGCATAGGAATTCATTGACAATTTTCGGCTGGCTCCGTGTAAGTCAGGTGTTCAATTCTTGAATTAGATGACCTAGCGATCAACACAACTTTATTTTGTTTTACCAAATATAAATTATCTACCTGAACAATAGAAAACAGAACTATTACTGCCTACTTTCAATCATGTATAGATATGGAGGTAAAAAAGATCATATTCATTTGTTTCTGAAACATGTATGAAATTCAATTCAAGACAACAAACATGCACAAAAATGCATTTGTTTCTCAAATCCATTATGATATTTACTATTATGATGTACAGAGTATTAGCAGCTACTCACTGCAACAGATTTAGGGATTCATATTGCTATTCAGTTTCAGAAAATCAAAAACACATTGGTGGTTCCCAAAAATTACTGGTACTATCTCACTATATTCAGTCTATACAAACATCTTGCAGGCCAATGGAACTAGACAAATTCCTCGTGAATGATGAATACACCTTCGCTGGATTCACCATTAAAGGAGATAAAAACAAGCTGAAACTATCTGGCTTGGAGATCAACTCCGACAACTATATTGATATTCAGGTTGAATGGAGAGTCCCATACAAGAAAACGAATTTTGACTCTTTTGCTAATGTTGCCGGCAGGCTGATCAACATTCACTACTATGACATGAAGAAAAAAATCAACCGCAAGGAGGACCATACTCTGTGGGTTTTTGCCCGCTGCTAGACAAATTTATCAAGTATGCAACAATAGATGCATTCGCAACCTACGAGTCATGGAGAATCATCTATGATGTCATAATGGGACTGACAGGGCGAAAAGAGACAAAGAAACGAAGAAGAAGAACAAGGCTGTAATCCCATACAACAACTAGAAATGAACATGGCTATGTTTATTTTCATTTTACTTTAGTAGTGTTGTTCCTTGTTTCCTTTCTGCTTGGTTTTGCTTATGTATGTTGCTCCATATCGAATGTTTCTTTGTAAAACAATGTCGTTGTACTAGGTTTTTATTGTTCAGTTTGTATTAGAACAAGTATCCAGATAAGTTTGAAAAATCTGATGTGTGATACCAAAATATACTACACACATACAAAACATATTCAAAAACAACTTCAACAAAACTATTTCAACAAATAGGGAAAACAAAAAAATTAAATACTCTGGCTGTAACTCATAACTAATAAGAAAGATGAATGTAGTTCACAAGAGTAAACATAAGCAGTCCGCAAGGTGTGTATGTGTAGTCCACAAGAGTAATTAAAGGAAGACCATTAATATTTATATTTCTAAAAAATTATAATCCGCAGACCTTTCTAAACAAAGGTGAATGTAGTTCACGAAAGTAATATCAAGCAGTTCACAACGTGTCATACATGAAGTGTAGTGCATGCTTAAATGAAGCACCAGAGGGACTGCATCCACTTCCATGCAGTGCACAATACACAAACTTAGTACATGCAGTGCAGTGCGCAACATTGGTATATCATTTGTATTGCCACGAATACATGTGGTGCAATAGAAAAAAATGCTTGCAATACGAAAAGAATAAAATTGACCGCCCAGGTGCAACCAAGCCCCAGCCAGTCCCATATTATGTCTGTGCCCATAGTGGGCAAGTCCGTTCTGAGCCACAATGCGTGGGGCCGGGCACACAGGGCTAACAGGTCAGGGGGATATAGTGCAGCAAGCGTCGTGTATAAGCGCCCAATCAGTAACTAGAGGAGTTCAAGAGTGTGGCCTTTCCACGGCTTATAAAATGGTCTACGGCGCTCTCTCCATGTGAGATGGGACTAAGATTTAGCGCATACACACATCGCCAGAGCAAAGCACCCATATAGCAAAGGTAAGGCCGACTTGGGCCGAATGCGTCTTACACCTCAACAGGTCCAACACATTTTCACGACCCAAAACCATCATGCCCCATGACCAACAACTAGCATGCAACTGCAGTTTGCTCGGCACGTAAAAAATATGCAGTCCACTGACCCAAATAATGCAGTTCAGTATGAGGAAGCAAGATGTGCTATCAATTAAGCATTGCAGTTCGCTTAGACGGTTGTATTTTCTAGGCAACCGCGAGCACTGCCACTCGGCAGATGCCACGACGCACTAAAATGGCAAGCGCACGTCCACTACCCACACTACCATGGCGAGACTGCGTCCAACCGCCTCCTCTACGACCCAACCACGTCGTCGCCTGCTCTGGCTCGTTCCAGGCTCGACCTCGGGGGGGGAGGGAGCCCCCTATCCTCGGTCTCGCGCTAGCGCATGCAATTCGCTTGGTTGACAGATATAGTGTGGCTATTCTGTTTTCCAACCCAAGACCGCACGCAACCCTAGAGCCACACCCCTAACATATATAGTGGGGCGACGGGGTGTGACGGACTCACCTCCTCATGCGATGCCGTGACACGCCACGTATCGCGTGCTTCGGCTTGTTCCAAGGTCGGCCTCGCAGGGGGGAGGGGAGGGGGGTCACGACCCTCCTCCCCCCTGCTTGACCTAGTGCTAACGCACGTGGTGCTCTTGGTTGACATGTGTAGTGTGGCTATTCTGTTTGCCAACCCAAGCCTTCATGCAACTCCAGAGCCACACCCCTGAGATAGATAGTGGGGTGACGGGGTGTGATGGACTCGCCTCCACATGCGACGCCGCGGCACACTGTGTCGCCACCTGCTTCAGCTCGTTCCAGGCTCGGCCTTGCAGGGCGAAGGGGGGTCACGATCTTCCACCTGCTTGGCCTTACACTAACACATGCAGTGCCCTTGGTTGACAGGCACAGTGTGGCTATTCTGTTTCCATCCCAAGCACTCACAAAACCCCAGAGCCACACCCCTAAGATAGATAGTGGGGCGACAGGGTGTCACGGACTCGCCTCCGCAGGCGACGCTGAAGCATGCCGCATCATCGCCTACTCTGGGTCATTCCAGGCTCGGCCTCGCAGGGTGCAGGGAGGGGGGTCACGACACCCATCCCCCCATGCTCGGCCTCACGCTAACGCACGTAGTGCTATTGGTTGATAGGCGCATTGCGGCTATTTTATTTTCCAACCCAAGAACGCACGCAACCCAAGAGCCACACCCCTAAGATAGATAGTGGGGCGACAGGGTGTGACGACCCCTAGAGCCCGATCTAAAGCAAAGGAAAGTTATACTGAAAAAAGAACTTAGCCATGATGCAGTTCATTTATACACATGAATGCGTTGCCATTCTACAAAAAAGATTTTGCACAGATAAAAAAGATGAAAAAACAAACACCTAACAAAACAGTGCGGGAGCAAAAAAAGCAAAAACCACACCTAAAAACAAAATAATAGGGTTCACACACACACACACACACACACACACACACACACACACACACACACATATATATATATATATATATATTGTGTATTTATATAAAATAAAACACACAGTTTCATCCACATACGTTGCTGCAAAAAAGCATACAATACACAAGGGCAGAAAAAGTGGTCTGCTTATACACATTATCTGCCTTAGATAGCACACAGTACACGACATCACCCTAGCACTTGTCCATACACAGGCCATTAACCAGAAAATATGCCAAATGACTGTTATTGCGACTATGACTGCGACATGGAAGTAAGCCCGAGGCTTCCAATCAGATCTCGTAGCTTAGGCGACATTTCTTAATAATACAACATTTTCAAAGGATTGAACAGCAGTTAGAAAATGTACTTCACCTTCCAATATTCAACAGCAGACTGGTTTTTTTTACAAAAAGCAGATCAGTGATTAAAAAAAAGGTTGTCGTAAGAACGAAAAGTGAAAAAAATTAAGTACTCTAGCTGCAACTCATAACTAATAAGAAAGATGAATGTAGTTCACAAGAGTAAATATAAGCAGTGCGCAAGGTGTGTATATGTAGTCCACAAGAGTAATGAAAGGAAGACCATTAATATTTATATTTCTAAAAAATTATAATCCGCAGACCTTTCTAAACAAAGGTGAATGCAGTTCATGAAAGTAATATCAAGCAGTTCACAACATGTGTACATGAAGTGTAGTGCATGCTTAAATGAAGCACAAGAGGGACTGCATCCACTTTCGTGCAGTGCACAATACACAAACTTAGTACACGCAGTGCAGTGCACAACATTGGTATATCATTTGTGCTGCCATGTATACATGTAGTGCAATAGAAAAAATGCTTGCAATACAAAAAGAATAAAATTGACCGCCGAGGTGCAACCAAGCCCCAGCCAGTCCCATATTAAATCTGTGCCCATAGTGGGCAAGTCCGTTCTAAGCCACAATGTGTGGGGCCAGGCACTCAAGGGCCAACAGGTCAGGGGGGTATAGTGCAGCGAGCGTCGTGTATAAGCACCCAATCAGTAACTAGAGGAGTTCGAGAGTGCAGCCTCGCCACGGCTTATAAACCGGTCTGTGGCCCTCTCTCCATGTGAGGTGGGACTAAACTTAAGAGCATAAACACATCGCAAGAGAAAAGCACCCGTATAGCAAAGGCAAGGCCCACTTGGGTCGAATGCGTCTTACACCTCAACGGGTGCCACACATTTTCATGGCCCAAAACCACCAAGCCCCATGACCCACAACTAGCATGTAACTGCGGTTCGTTCGGCACGTAAAAAAATATGCAGTCAACTGACCCAAATAATGCAGTTCGATATGAGGAAGCAAGATGTGCTGTCAATTAAGCATTGCAGTTCGCTAAGACGGTTGTATTCTCTAGGCAACCGCGAGCACTGCCACTCGGCGGTTGCCACGACGCACTAAAACAGCGAGCGCACGTCCACTACCCACACTACCACGGCGAGATTGCATCCAACTGCCTCCTCTACAACCCAACCACGTCGTAGCCTGCTTCGGTTCGTTCCTGGCTCAGCCTCACAGGAGGAGGGGAGGGAGCCCCCCATCCTCAGCATCGCGCTAAGGCATGCAATGCTCTTGGTTGACACGCATAGTGTGGCTATTCTGTTTTCCAACCCAAGCCCGCACGCAACCCTAGAGCCACACCCCTAAGATAGATAGTGGGGCGACGGGGTGTGACGGACTCGCCTCCGCATGCGATGCCGTGACACGCCGCATATCGCCTGCTTCTTCTCATTCTAGGGTCTGCGTCGCAGGGGGAGGGGAGGGGGGGTCCTGCTCGGCCTCGCGCTAACGCACACGATGCGCTTGGTTGACAAGTGCAGTGTGGCTATTCTATTTTCCAACCCAGGCCTGCACGCAACCCCGGAGCCACACCCCTAAGATAGATAGTGGGGCGATGGAGTGTGATGGACTCGCCTCCACATGCAACGTCGCGGCACTCCATGTCGCCACCTGCTTTGGCTCGTTCCAGGCTCGGCCTTAAAGGGGTGAGGGAGGGGGGTCACGACTTTCCCCCTGCTCGGCCTTGCAGCATGCAGTGCCCTTGGTTGACAGGAATAGTGTGGCTATTCTGTTTTCCAACCCAAGCACGCACGCAACCGCAGAGCCACACCCCTAAGATAGATAGTGGGGCGACAAGGTGTGACGAACGCCCCTCCACAGGCATGCCGCGTCATTGCCTACTCCGGGTCATTCTAGGCTCAGCCTTGCAGGGGGCAGGGAGGGGGGAAACGACACCCATCCCCTCATGCTCGGCCTCACGCTAACACACGTAGTGCACTTGGTTGAAAGGCTCAGTGCAGCTATTTTGTTTTCGAACCCAAGCACGCATGCAACCCTAGAGCTACACCCCTAAGATAGATAGTGGGGCGACAGGGTGTGACGACCCCTAGAGCCCGATCTAAAGCAAAGGAAAGTTATGCTGAAAAGAGAACTTAGCCATGATGCAGTTCAGTTATACACATGAATGCGGTGTCATTCTGCAAAAAAGATTTTGCACAGATAAAAAAGATGAAAAAACAAACACCTAACAAAACAGTGCGGGAGCAAAAAAAGCAAAAACCACACGTAAAAAGAAAATAATAGTGTTCACATATATATATATAGGGTGGAACTATTTAGGAACCCCCTCTAGAGTTCCTAAATAAGGTTATTTAGGAACCACCTCCTACTCCTACATGTTTCTACCGGAGCCAGCTAACTACTCGCACAACGCACGCCCTAAGCACCTTCTTCTCCCCACGATCTGGACCCTTCGCCGGCGCGCAACAACCACCTACCTCGTCGGCGCGCCACAACCTACCCACCTCACCGGCGCACCCCAACCACCTACCTCGCCGGCGCGCCGCCACCACCGACCACGCCTGTGATAGCCTGGCTTATCAAGGATGATAGACTACTCATATCAATAAGGAATTCCTTCTTTTTCGGAAGCCCATTTAGACAGAACTCCAAAGTTAAGCATGCTTAGCTTGGAGTAATTTCAGGATGGGTGACCGACCGGGAAGTTGCTCCCGGGTGCGCATGAGTGAGGACAAAGTGCGCAGAAAAGACTAGTATTGATCTGTGGGGCCAGTCTAGATCCCGCCAGGAGTAACAACCACCGACGGGTGTGTCCGGGGCGTTACAAGTTGGTATCAGAGCCGACCCTTACGGTTACACGGATGGTTGCGGACAGGTGCACGGTCATGTTGTTCATGACGTTTGTGACCCGTGGTGGCACACGGCATGGCACATGTACCGGACTGGATGCACAGACGTATGTGCCAAGAGGGAACGTTCCTGTGGCCCGACGAGGACGTCGGTTCCTCTGAGTGGGGGTGTATGTGATAGCCTGGCTTATCAGGGATGATAGACTACTCATATCAATAAGGAATTCCTTCTTTTCCGGAAGCCCATTCAGACAGAACTACAAAGTTAAGCGTCCTCAGCTTGGAGTAATTTCAGGATGGGTGACCGACCGGGAAGTTGCTCCCGGGTGCGCATGAGTGAGGACAAAGTGCGCAGAAAAGACTAGTATTGATCTGTGGGGCCAGTCTAGATCCCGCCAGGAGTAACGACCACGGGCGGGTGTGTCCGGGGCGTTACAACGCCGGCGCGCCACCACCCATCAAACACCTCCCCCGTTGTCGCCATGGATGGATCCGCCGCCCCTGCCGCTCGTCGAGGAAGGATTCGGGCCCACGGCTCGCCATCGAAGGATCTGGCCCCCATCTCCTACACCGGCGCTCCATAGCCATTCTTCGCTTTCCTGGTCCAGTGCAGCACGCATTCGTGTGATACAAGGTGGGCTCATGGTTTCCCCCTGGCCGCCGGACATCGCCGGAGCAATGGCCGCCCCAATCTCCTTTTGGCCCTGCCTCTTCTCCTCGCACCGGTGGTGGCCGTAGAAAACCTTGTTCCGATGGTGAAGGCGACCAGCAGCAGTAGTTAGCCTGAAGGTTTTATTTAGTTAGCCTGCTGAGACTGAGTTCAAATTCCATGGTCGTCGGGGTAGTAGTCAACTTTTGTTGATTCAGTAGTTGTGCAACAAATTTCATCCAGTTTTCCTTTATGTTAACTGAATTTACTTTGAGTTGTGCGCATGAGGATTTTGGATATTGGATTTGTACACTTGGATTTGGTTGTTCTTGTTCCATTCTTTCCTTCCTCATGTGACTTTTCTTCTGATTAGGATGTAAGTTAGCTGCACATCTTTTCTTCCATTTTTTAATGTAGCTTGTCTGATCCACAAGTGCTCTCCTCCATGTCGAGCGCCAACCATCATGAGCCATCACCGCAGGCTTCGCCGACCACGGGGTCCCCTGCATCATCCCCCCACATCGCCTTTGACCAGGGACTCATCCCCTGCATCGGATCCGCCGCCCACCAGTGCCACCAGGATTGGTCGGCGCCGCCTCACCCTCCGCCTCCAATGAGGCCTACTCCTCGGGCCTCCAGCTCAAGCGGCAATTAATTTTGCTAAACAAAACCATTGTTGCCTTCGGGTGCGTGGGGTTGCAAAGTTAGTGAACTAAAACTATAGCAGTTGACTCCCCTGCATCGGATCCGCCGCCCACTAGTGCCACCAGGATTGGCCGGCGCCGCCTCGCCCTCCGCCTCCAATGAGGCCTACTCCTCGGGCCTCCAGCTCAAGCGGCAATTAATTTTGCTAAACAAAACCATTGTTGCCTTCGGGTGCGTGGGGTTGCAAAGTTAGTGAACTAAAACTGTAGCAGTTGACTTGTGCTTAGATTAGCAGTTGACTTATGTTACTCTACCCGTTAGTTTCTTTAGAAGTTACTATCATTTTTAGGTGGAGCAGTTAATCCATTATACTCTAGTAGTTAACTATTAAAAAAGTGAAAAAAGCTTTTGCTTAAGTAAACAGGGAAGTTAGTTTTTTGTGACTGTCAGTTAAGTGCACAAACTGCAACAGTTAAGTGTTTCAAAAGTATAACAGTATAACAAAGTCTTTTTATACTGTTAGTCCAATTTTTATTGCATATGGCAGTTAAGTGGGCGAGTTGTGGAAGTTCACTTGAACACTTAAATGCCATGCGCACTCGAGCAGTTAGCGTGACCTTGGCCAAAAAAAGAAAGAAAGAAAAAAGTTGATATCTTCAGTCAAGGAGATGACTAGTTCTTAACTACCGCAGTCCCGGTAGTTACCTATTTCAGGCCCCGCAGTTCGAATGAGCGAGGGAAAATAATAAAAAAATAAAAAAATAGTACCTTCAGTCCTGCAGTTAACTTGTTGTTAACTGCCGCAATCCCCAACAGTTAGCTATTTCAATACCGACAGTTATCTTGATCCGTGAAAAACCAGTAAAAACAAAAAAAGTGTCTTCAGTCACGGCAGTTAGCTTGGTCGTCATACGTCAGTTAGCTATTCTGGTCGGGCAGTTAGCTTGTTCATAGCAGTTAACTAGGTGTAATTAACTTTCGCAATCTGTCGAGTTAACTTCTGAAAAATTGCGGTAGTTATTGCGATACATGCAAAAAAATAATGATTTTTTTTGCATATTCGGTCCGACAGTTAACTCGGTATGCAGTCACAATCCTGACAGTTAGCAAT